>NW_008752825.1:8143-9000 GCF_000715545.1 Opisthorchis viverrini | reverse complement strand
AAAATCAACCTACCTTGTATGGTATGTCCGGAGGAATTGTCTTTCAATGATCTGCTTGCGCTTAAATATATTTATAATTTAGGCACCCACCGTCCTTCATAAAGCGTCGCAGCTAATCTCTTAAGTCCTCCGGAGAGATATAAACAGTCCTCCATCTCTGTCCACCGAGGAAGACCGTAAACGGCAGGTAGATTTTTCGACTTGAATTCTGTTCTGCACGTTGTGTCCACCCATGGTATCCTTTTCAAATTCCCCAGCATTCTAACCTGTAGTGCGACAAAGACAATGAATTGAAAAACGTTTACCTTGTCATGTTTATAATGACCATCGCGTGAGACACATCCATGGTAGTCAATATATTTTAAGATAAATCTGGCCAAATTAAAGCGGATATTGAAGTCCGTGTTATCGGCCATTCCCTAGGCTGCTCGGTCTTCAGACTGACACGAAATCACATTACGACTATCGACTTCGCGCTTTTCAGTCGACACCATTCGATAGTCTAACAAATTCGATAGGTTTTGATGAGAGTGGGAAGCCTCGGTTCTGGTGTCTGATTCGTACATCGAGTAGCGTTTCTGAAGAGGGATGGAGATTATTGAAGAGTGGGGCAACTGCGGGGAGAACATTTTTCTCCTTGGTTGACTGGCATATCTGGGTTTTTTTTAATGATCCGAGGCTTTATTCCAAGAAGTTCGGTGTCCTGGATGAGTGGGAAATTGGTAATAGACTCCATAGCGAAATAGGTTCTATGTGTATATAAGACATCCTCCAGGCCTGCGGCCTTCGGGCAGGAGCAAACTTCGGTACAGAAGAAACGATTCACGGATTCACGGATTCACAGGATCGAGGCTATT
>NW_008752825.1:1609-5755 GCF_000715545.1 Opisthorchis viverrini | reverse complement strand
TAGGGCTTCGATGCGAAGAATGCTGCAGTTTTCAAGCCGGAGGCAGAAAGAAGTTGGATACGACACACTGAATTTGGATAGTTACAGGTTCTGAGAAGTTTAGCAGAATGTATTGACCAGAATGAGCACCCACTCTGGGGTTCGAGAGCCATCATGGAAGAAGATCGGGGCAACCCAAACATCCAAACCTTTGTGATGTGCAGCTTTAGGAATGCGGGCAGCGGCCTTATCAATGAACACAATAAAGGGGAATGAAATGCGATTCAGAGTGACTTCGAAGTTTTGGCGGGGTGAATTCAGTATTGGCCCAGGGGGCCAATACATTGACGGCCACCCCAGGGTTCAGTGGGCTGCATCCTATGTTTAGGTCCTTAAAATAGCGTAACGGTTTGAAGTTCGCCGGAAAAGGAACAGAAAGGAAAGATTAGAATTAGCGTTAGTCCAGGCACCGATAATTTCGGTACCCCGGTGTGGAAAAGTCGGAATGAGAGCAAGCAACCAATCCGTACTTGGAAGGACCCTTGAATTAAACAGTAACGTTATCGACAAGTGTCCTGAGATGTACAGTAAGGGAACTCCAGACACTCTCATGTTCTCAGCGCTGAACTAGAAGTTTAGTGACCGGAGATGTAAGGGTATATGAACAAGCGTTGTTATGGGAGGGTTGTGACGTAGGTACTTCTTCATTTAGGAACCAAGTTTCTTCCTGGAATATGATCTGTGTAGAAACGTAAGGCACGAATTCACTACATCTAGAGTAATGATCCCTGATGCCGGCGCGGTTGTGGCTTGAGGAGTTGATGAATTCAGGAAGTTTCTCCATTAGGCAGGCGCGGTAGTTAGGAGCATCGTAGTGAGTTCCTTGCTGCGCGATGTTCATCAGTGATTCCAATCTGTCACGGCCCCCTTCAATAGTGCCTTGCTGGTCATGCGTAACGGAAAAAGCAGCGGTAAAGTAGGCTATCCCAAAAGATGGCTTGTGAGGAAAACACATGCGGTTGAGGAAGGCTTGTCGCGGAGTAATTTAGCCGATCGTAGAGATGCTGGATCGCGTTCCACCGGCCTCTTGGGATGCAGAAATAGGCCACGCTGACAGCTCGATTGGACTTACAAAATGCCACGAAGCCACAGTAAAACGTAATTAGCTTATACTGGACGGGAATTTTAGTTAGTTCTGCATTTGAAATAGCTCACTGAGCGGGCAGCTGAACGAAACAAGCTGACGCACAGGACTAACATACATCTAGGTTCCCATGCTGTTTAGTAAACTACCCACTTCGATCATAGCAGACAGCTCAACTGGATTCCCGATAATGTTTCGAATACGGAAGTAGCACAACATGACAACACATCGGAACTCTACGCTGCATGGATTGTTGCCGCCCGTTTGTCCATCACAAAAATCTTCGGGGGATACTCTCCGTCCATTATTTCCCTAAACAAGCCAAACTGTTTGCACATGGGAGTAAACTGTTTGTTTTCCACAAAGGCATACACAACCGGACTTACGCTACTCATGCCATCTGTAATCAGCCAGGTATCGCGCCAATTATTAGTAGCTCCAAAATACGTTTGCCCCGTGGTTCCATCGACATCTATTACATCCGGGAAGCGTCAGAATACCCTATAGACCGCCATCCGGCGAAGTTTGTGTGGCTACAATTATCTTCCCCCGACTGCAGCGCAAGCGCGCGTCTAGTCTTCCGAAGATTTTCCAAGACCGAAATCATATCATCTGCCACAGTAAAACAGCGATACGTCACTTACTCAACAGAGCTGACCGACATTTCCGGCGGTATTTGTGTATGCCAGAGTGGCAAGGACCTTACCGAATACATGGGACAAAAATATACGGAGTTTCAAAGTTCAGCAATTCCTCCTAATTGCACAAATCCTCTTTGGTTAGCTATCGACTTACAAAAAACTTAGAATCATGGTTGTGCTCAAGATAATAAGTGGTAACCGAGAGATGGTTCCCTTGCCCCCTTAGACAAAAACGCGCTGGACAGCCGGTGCTCCGCGTACCGACAGCTCTGCTTACTGGCTTCTTTGGATTCCCCGATTTTCCACTTGCTCTGTCGGACGGTTGCTGAGTTGTAGTACACCCAAGCGTAATGCGGAAGGTCGTTGGTGCTTCGATTACTGGCTGCATGGGGAGATGCCACATAGTTAACCGTTATTTATTCCTTCAACGCCTTGTCAAGGGTCCTAAAGGGTGATAAACGGACGGCTGTTAGTTTCGCACGTCACTTCTGAAGCCGTATCACAGCAAGTTCAAAGTCGAATGCGGGCCAACGATTAATAATGTGACAGAATAAAGCTTGGTTCGGGTGATTTTTGTTTCGAGCATTCATTCCACTAAATATAACACCTACTTTAAGACTCAGGGATTTTTCAAGAACAAAACTGACCCGGAAACTTGGGAAAAAGCCTCGATCCTGTATATCAATCCGTGAATCAGTGAGTATTTTGTAACCAAGTTTCGCCGTCCACATCGGGGCCCATTAGCCGCACAATGCTTTCAGTTGCAAAACCTTCAAGAGGAGAGTAAAACTTCTCGCACCGAAATACTGAATTTTGCTGTGCATATGCTCAAACGAAAAATCATCCTAATCTCTCCCCATATTATTTTAGCTCGCCATATTTCATTGTCCACTGAAGCGATCATACCCTTGGCGAAAAAGCCCGAAATAATGCATTCTCAGCATTGCTGAGGCCCCAAGATATCTAAATGAGGCCCAAAATTTTGAACTGATGCTCTGAGCTCAGTTACCCGATTACTTTGTTCCATTAGGGACACATCATAGTTTTCAAAATCCCATTTCCATTGTGCGAATACTGAGCGACCGGGGTTTTGTAGTTGTGAATCGTACAGAGAATTAGTCGCCGCTGACCATGAGCACACCAAAATTATTATTGTGACTTTAACATGGAGTTGGTCTAATCCGTTTGTATCCTCCGGTGACAGGTTGCTCGTAGGGTTTTGTTTAAGTAAACGAAACTTCAAGGTCACGCACCAACACCCATTCGCATTTTATTGCGCGTGATAAAACGCGAAATCTCACCTCAGTATATTTTAGCGTTCATGGGATTTCAATAAAAATAAAAATCCAACGAATATCTGACGCAAATTCCACCCTGGAACATCAATCATTGACGTTTGCTTGAAGCGATCAACCCTTGGCGAAAAAGCCCGAAATAATGCATTCTCAGCATTGCTGAGGCCCCAAGATATCTAAATGAGGCCCAAAATTTTGAACTGATGCTCTGAGCTCAGTTACCCGATTACTTTGTTCCATTAGGGACACATCATAGTTTTCAAAATCCCATTTCCATTGTGCGAATACTGAGCGACCGGGGTTTTGTAGTTGTGAATCGTACAGAGAATTAGTCGCCGCTGACCATGAGCACACCAAAATTATTATTGTGACTTTAACATGGAGTTGGTCTAATCCGTTTGTATCCTCCGGTGACAGGTTGCTCGTAGGGTTTTGTTTAAGTAAACTGACTTTAACAGTTGGTCTAATCCGTTTGTATCCTCCGGTGACAGGTTGCTCGTAGGGTTTTGTTTAAGTAAACGAAACTTCAAGGTCACTCACGACGACTTGAAACCTGGAGTTCCAATGCCAGCGCCCTCCAAATGGATGTAGACGCTGCCAAGCAGTGGTCGTTGGACTGGCACCTTCCTCTGGATGATGAAAAGTGCGTCCATATATCGTTTGGAGGGGATTCAGCGAATGCCTTTGTTATGCATGGTGAAAAGGGACCAGAAAACATCATGAGGATAGATGCCAAAAAGGATTTGGGCATCTGGATCTCCTCAAATTTGTCCTTCTCACTGCGACGTGAGAAATCGGCCCAAAAGGCATTCGCCATTTTTCGGATGATCCGATGCACCTTCTCCCGTATTTCTCGCATGGACTTCCAAATACTCTATGGGGCCTGCGTCAGACCGCTCCTGGTGTACGCCAACCAAGTTGTCTACTCAGGACGTACGAAAGACGTCACCCTCGTTGAGCGTGTCCAGCGGGCCGCCACGAGAATTGTTGCCGGCCTCAAGTCCGTGGACTACGAAACACGTCTCGCGATGCTTGATCTCTTTCCCCTGGAGTACCGTCGTCTCCGAGGGGACCTAATTCTTACTTA
>NW_008752825.1:0-1273 GCF_000715545.1 Opisthorchis viverrini | reverse complement strand
GCCCTGTTTGAACAAAGCTTGGCAAACAGGTTTTTTTACCGTTGACCCAGCAAACACCCAGCGGGGACATAGTACGAAAATCTTCAAGCTCAGGGCACACACATCCGTTAGACAAAACTTTTTTTCATTTCGGGTAGTAGCTGCGTGGAATGACCTTCCTCCGACGGTTGTACACGCTCCTTCTCGAACCCAATTTAAAGCACTATTAGACATTTATTTATGCGAATCCTCGCGCTGGCGAGCATACTGCCCCGCGCTGAGAACATAAAGAGCAGTGCTACACCCTTTTTTCACTTGTGCCTTTCAGGTGAACGACAGCCACTGACCGACAAGAACAAAAGCGACCCGGGAAACTTGGGCAAAAGCCTCGATCCTGTGTATCAATCCGTTAATCCGTGAAAAAACAGTATAAACTGTGCACTGAAGATGCGACAGCCATCTCTGTGGATGGTCCCCATTTCCGGATATGTATAACTAGCCATTAAATAGAACAGCATCACAAGATAGCTGCCTGTATCATTCTTATTATAAATTTGACCACTATAAAGTTGTCGCCATTATAACGGTAGCCGTTTCCACCCACCTCGACCAATAAATGAATAAATGAGGAAGAAGCCTTCGGTTCAACGAGGCTGGCACAAGGACTTATTTGTAAGTACTTAATGGTTATTTTATATTTAGCTAGTTGAATCAGCTTCTGAATGAAACGCGATGACTATCTTCGATACAGACGCGACAACTGAGAAGATTCCGAACACCAATCTGCGACGAATGAAGGAAATCGTTCATCGCTAGCTGGAGAACGAACGGCTGAAAGTTCGGAAACGCCAGCAGAGAGCCACCAAGAGTGATGAATGATTTTCTCCCTGTATTTTTTAAATTCGTTCATAAAAACATTTGTACTTGAAGGCGTTTATTGATATCCGGGACGGTAATAGGCTGAGCGATTATGTGAAGGCAGCTAGGTTATCACGGCAAGAGAGCGTATTGTTTAGGAAGTTACTGAATCGTACTAGGAAAAGAGATAAATGCGTAAACTGGCATGTATTCGTTCGTCGGACGACTTTAGATAAGTGCGGACTGGGTGCGGAAACGTTTGCACTATTTCCGCATCCGGGTGCTGAAATTTGTTTCATTTTCGCACAAAATCTGCACCCAGGTGCAGAACTCTGCGGATATTGTGGAGAAATTTCCGCACACGGGTGCAGAAGTGTCCATAATTGTGCGGAAATGTCTGCATCCGAGTGCTAACTGGGTACTTACCTTACTACTA
>NW_008752824.1:0-9000 GCF_000715545.1 Opisthorchis viverrini | reverse complement strand
GGAGCGGTTGGAACCAACAATTCCGAGACAACCAACAACCCAATTCGAGCTCATTTTCGCCCGCCATCCGGATGGCCATTAGCCCAACCCACATTTGACCCGAACTTTCATTGGACGAAGCTCTTCTCAAGGTCATGGAGTGAGGGTGGTGACGAGGATGTGGTGAGGAGCTATACAAATGTTCGTTGTTAGTTTTAATCAGTTAGCTCAGTTGTCGCGTTTGCCATGCCACCAAAAGGTAGTTTTGATTGCCATTTCATCGAGGATCACAGCTTCCGACTGCGTGCGAACAAACCAGAATCTTCTGAGAAAGCCCACTGTTATCGGAGTGATGCGGTGTGTACGGTCACAACGCCACGAGTACGCGGTGCTGTAAAGACTAGATTCCCACACTTTCTAGCTAGATGCTGTACTTACCGGCTACAAGAATCGACTTGCTCAAATGTCAGGCTGCTATTTAGAAGACGGGGCCACGTATCGTGTCAGAGTTAATCGTTTCTTCCATATTGAATAGTCAACTGAAATAGAGTGCATCGGAGAAGGCGGATTTCGCTTTTCTTATAGAAGCGCCCCCTTGTTGACTGTTTGCTCTATAGGACTGATTTTCTTTTAGGTATCTGGGCTTTCATATGACAGAGGAGTTTTGAACATTATACGCGTCAACCTGTTTTCATCCGACTCTCGTGATTTTTGCTACACGGAGAACAAAGTGCGCGTTCCAATCACGCACAGGAACCTTGGAGAGCAATGAACCTTAATTTTCTGGAACCACTGATTTGAACGACCCGAAACGGCCTAGATCACTTGGATACCATGGTGTTATCAGATTACCACTCTTTTAACAATGGTGTCCTTATTTTTTGTGTTGGTTGGTTGAATGTATGACAAAACTTGTTTGCTCCTTGCAGCCAGCAAAAGCCGACAAATTTTGAGATTTGTGCTCACAACGCTTCCCTATTGAAAACCAATTTGATCAAAGATCCATGAAGAACGCGTCATAGCACAAAATGTATGTGAAACCAATCCCGTACAATGGAAAGTGTCGAACATTCGATTATCAGGGCTCCAGACAGAGTTGTCCGTTCATCGTCAACATTCATCAATCCGAATTCCAAAAATCAGTGTGCATACCTCCGAAACAGGGAATCAGAACGTTTTCGAGGAGAGTTCAGCCTGTATTTCAGAAACTGTTCATCCAGTATACATCCAAATATCGCAGTATCCTACTTCTCCTGAGTGAAGAGACCTCGCACCAAGTCTTCTGATGGAGAAAGCCACTGGAATGAACTCTTCCTTGGCTAGTTCTCTGTAAAAGGCATACTCTGTTTCCTCCCGTAAGATGGTCTGTTTTGATAAGGGAAGCTATTCGCAAGGTTGCTGAAAACTCTTCGACAGCCCAGTTTCGCCCTTCTTGAGCTCATCAGGTTGGCGCAGTCCCCGAGTTTCCGTCAACCTTATGATCTACTTGAACCCAAGTTGCACTGTTTAGCGAGAAATACACTCATTTGCAAGTCAATTTGGTTTTCACGAGAGACTCAACTGAATCTCTCGTTTGTTTTGGTTTTGTTATTCGCGTAATGCGGTGAAACTAGGGGGGTGAGCAAGTTGTGAACCAAGCACGTTGCGGTGAGCAAAACCCTGTCCAATATCCCAAGATGTAGGTAACGTCAACGCACTCGCCTCACGTGGGCCATGTTCGGCACTGCACCAAGACACGAGGGGGGTGTCCAAACGAAGAGTTTCGGTAAACCAACTTATCAGTTCAAATGACCGATAATGACAGTTGATTTTTAGTCTGCACAGAATTTCAAACACATGTGGAAACCCAGTCGTCCATTTCTTTTTGACTTATCTCCACCGAGACAAATGATAGTGAGATTCCGGAGAGTTAAAATAAGCAATCGCGATAGCGACAGATTGCCCCAGGAGAGATTTATGTTCCCCGACCGCTTATCAGCGGCAATCACTGTGTCCCAGCACGGACTCCTCCTCTATCTGGCGGCCTGTTCACCCTCCGTCAGTCAGCACAGTGTTTGTCTGCACTGTGACCACAATGTCGCGGACAGACCATCAACAGACGGACTAGCTTTCATCGGCGATAAAATCGACGCTATAATGTTAAACGTGCGGCTAAGTTAGTTTTATAGCAGGAGTGGAGTGTGGGGTGTGGGGTTACGGCAGAATTCCACTGGAATTCCACAGTCAACATCGTGGTAACCGTATTAGTCACCGAAAGGGAAGTTAAGTGTCGTGCGCACCACATCTGTGTATGGTTTATCGTCATGTCTGCCCAGAGCTTAACTCAGACGGTGCATCTACTTGAAAGTGTGAACTAGCCAACTGCTGCCTAATTAGCAATGGCTAGATCAGATATACAAATACAGTGAAACGCTCTTAAGATCACGAACACGAGGTCAGGCTGATCTTCGGTTTGGTTGTGAATCAAACTGAACATAGAACACATCCAGATTGTCAGTCAAGCGGAAAGACTACTCATCACTGTTGGGCCACATTTGGCCTGTCAATTCATGGTGGCGAGCTTGTCGACTGAAACACGTGAAAAGGTGAAATACTTTTTCTGTCATTTAGGTGTGAAATTCGACTAGTGCTGTAAAAGAAAAAACTTTATCGTAGGTGCGGATGAAGTGGTGCTCCGTGAGATTGTGCGGATAGATATGGTTTTGTGTGAGAGAATCAAAGCCAGCCTACTTTTTTATACTTCAGTCACCTTCTAAATGTTCGCGGATAATTCCGGACCGCATGAATTATTTCTCAACGGTCCGTGCAATTTAGCGAATGCAAGACTTGAGGCAAACTTGATGCAAACTTGAGGCGCCGATAACACAACAGCCAGAAATTCAGGCCAACTGCTCCCAGCATCAGCTTTAGTTTCACAAGTGACTTATGGGGGTGTGGCGATTTAGACGCAATGAGGTTGCTGAAAACTCCACAACCTTGTGAGGAGTGTATTAGGTCTAAACAATGTACTGCGATATCTCGATTATCGTAGCAACTGAAACACGGAGCAGCCTGATGCAGCGCTGAAGAACATGATAAGCGAGGGATTCAGCTGGGTACCAGTAAGTTTCCCGTGAAAACCAGATTGATATGCAGATGGTTGGGCAAGATGGCCAAAGTGGTTAGAGCGCGAATTTACTGACCCGAAGGTCCGTGGTTCGAACCCGACTTCTGCCTCTCGACTTCCCCTGTCTAGGCTTGGGCGACCTGACAGTATCCCAGCCCTCGTTCTTCCTTTGTGTGGCATAGCAGTTAGGCACCGAGAGGGTGCTACAGCTGAACGATAATATATATTATAATAGTGCAGATGATTGTACTAGTCGAACACTGTGGTGGTTCTCGTATGGACTTTGTGTATTCGATTAAATCTGAATAAAAAAGGTAAATCAAAATAGCCTCGGTTCGAAAAACTGTGACTTCGTTCAAGGAACTTCAAAAGCCAATCTTTGACGATGGATATGTGAGCATATTGATGGATGACGAGTCGCGTTTCGGCTGGGGAAAACTGTGGACAGCGAGGGGAGTTTGGTGTTGCATGAACAACTGCTGCATGTGAACTGTATTCTGATGTCGAGAAATACACTCATTTGCAAATCAATTTGATATGATATTCGAAGAGTTTTCAGCGACCTTGTTAGTAGCTTCCTTTATGAAAATATACTGCGATATCTAGAATATCGTGCCGAATGAAACATGAGGCGGCTTGTGTGCAGCACATTCAGTTGTAAAACGAGAAATTCAGTTGAGTCTCTCGTGAAAAACAAATTGATCTGCAAATGAGTGTATTTCTCGAAAACAGTCCGATTTGGGTTCAAGTAGAACATAAGGTTTGCGGAAACTCGGGGGCTGCGCCTACGTGATGAGCCCGAATTGGAAGGGCGAAACCGGTCGTGGGCTGTCAAAGCGTTTTCAGCAACCTTGTGAGTAGTTTCCTTTATGTATCCCGATATCCTGGAAGGTTTATTTTGGTCGTGACAGCCGGGAAACTGGGATGAATTCTAGCAATCGGCAACGTATGTCGGATCGCTAGACTCTGCTGTGCAACATTTTAAGGAGAACCTTGGTAGACTAATTTTTTCGATCTGAAGAGAGCTAGGAAGGACCTGTCATTGTAACTGTTGAGGCGTGAACTGAGTGACTGACACTCAACAGTCCAGTCACCCAGTCGGAAAGACGATATTCAGCGATTCTTTCAATCTGTGGGTGTAACAATGTCCACGAAAACAAAACAAAAAGCAGATTGTGACAGGGGACCACAGGACTTTTTTGTTGTGTCGGCTCTGGCTGACAAGCTGGGTCGCAATCGCCAGTGGGATAATATTGACTTTTTTTCTGTGACGGAGGTTAAAGCAGAAGGCATGTGGTGCCAGTTTTACGTTGGTAGACAATTGTTTTCGCTGCGCAAAGGACAACCAGTTTCACACATCGATACAACGACCTATGACATAAACGTTGCGATATGACAAGGTTTTCTGTGTCTCTTTTACCCGATTTGAACTGTTGCAGGGGAAATTCGATACCTTAGGTAGTGTTTTTTGTCTGTTTGTAGCGCGATTACTTGTTTTCCCCCTCCAAAAAAAGTGCGAATTGCGCGTTGTGCTGCTTAGCACAAGGAAATTTCGCGCGTTCTGAGTTCACACAATGTGCCGGTGCGGATGAGTGAACCTTTTGTGGTCAGTGGACAACAAAGTTGATAACGAGAGTCCTATTGACGTTGTTTGCTGGGCCCCGTGAGATCTCACATCTAGAAAATGGTAACTGGTTCGTAAGCTACCGCCTGGGAGCAACCTCAGAAAAGAGGTAACTGTCTTTTAGGAATGCACTACTCATAAGATTGCTGAAAATCCGCCGACAGCCCACGACAGCCCAAACCGAATTAGTTGGCAAATGAGTGTATTTCGCCAATTTCGTGCGATTTGGTTCCAAGTAGAACATAAGGTTGACGGAAACTCGGAGACTGCGCCTACCTGATGAACCCCAAGAAGGGCTAAATCGGTCGTGGGCTGTCGACGAAGTTTCAGCAACCTTATGAGTAGTGCATTACGAATATACATGTATAGTGATAGCTCGAGTATCGTAGCTCCTGAAGCATGAGGCGACCTGGTGCAGCACATTCAGTCACCTGGAAACATCACAAACGAGAGATTCAGCTGGGTTTCAGGTGAAGCTTGCGATTCGCCCAAAGACGCGCACTGGACGTTCAGTAATTTTATCCAAACTAGGAGGGGACGCAGACCCTCAAGATAACTTGAAAATGCGCCTTGGCGTTTGGCTAAATTTGTTGCCTTACTGAAGGACTTGGGGGACCCGGTCTTGTCGAACAGTTCGAAAAGCAACGGTTGGGGCCCATTAGCCGCACAATGTTCTTAGCTGCAAAACCTTTACCAGTGGACTAAAACTTGTTGCACCAAATTGTTGCACTTTTTTCAAGCCAAAAACCATCCTAATGTAAGTTCATATTTTAGCAGCTCACTAAAGCTCTCTGCCCACTGAAGCAATCATTTCTCTGGTGGAAAAGTCTGGTGGAACAATTTCCCAGCATCACTGAGACCCCGGGATGCCTAAATGGGGCTCGAAAGTTTGGACCGGTACCCTGAACTCAATTGCCCGATTGCTTTAGTCCATCAGAGACACGCCACAGTTCTCGAAAATTCAGTTCCATTGTGCGAATACTGAGCGCCGCAACGGTGTGCCCCACATCGTGTCAGTTTGTTGTTCGCGTCAGAGATGACCTTAAATGATAGAGTGCAGTTAACCGTGAAATCATCAGACCGAGAAGGGCTGGTTGTAGCGCCATGGACCCACCATGCCAATGTTTCAGGGCCGGTGGTGTAAAAGTACTAACCACACGATCAGCAAGGTTGCAGAAGACCTTCGGAAGGATAGAGCACTCGGTATTCGCACAATGTAACTGAATTTTCGAAAGCTGTGATGTGTCCATGATAGACTAAAGCAACTGGGCAATTGAGTTCAGGGTACCGGTCCAAACTTTTGAACCCCATTTGGGCATTTCGGGGTCTCAGCGGTGCTGGAAAATTATTCCGCCAGAGGTATGATTGCTTCCGTGGAGAAGGAAATTTGGTGAGCTGCAAGAATTTGAACGTAAATTAGGGTGGTCTTTTGTTTGAGAACACACACAACAGAATGCAACATTTTGGCGCAAAACGTTTGACTCCACACTAAAAGGTTTTGCAGGTAATACTATTGTGCGGTTAATGGGCCCCGTAGGATAGCCAAATGACTGCGTGCATCTCTCCAGTAAAGGGATTGTGCACACTATTTGACGAAATGTGTGCTGCAAAACGCCGGTGCACACCACCAGTAAAACGTTTGAGTCCAGTGCCTGAGTCGTTCCCCAGTATCTGCCGAGCCACATGATGCAAGCACAAAGACCGTGCTACCGCCAGATTGCCCGAGTCCAGACAAGAACAGTTGAGATGCGGGGCTTGCGATCCAACGACGGACTTTCCAGCTGAGCCATCTCGGCTCAGCGCCCGAGTACTATTAAGCTCCCCTTGGGAAACTTGAAACGTTAGGAACACCTCCGACTGATCGCTATTAGCCATATTTCTCACAAATTCTAACACGTGTGTTGGACCAAGTAAAGCCAATTTGGACCACTCTCTCCTCATAAATACTTCTAGAAATAGGATAGTGTAATGCAATCCAGTTTCAGCAAGTCCAGCGCACAAGAATTTATCGATTTCATGGAATATACTCACTGATTTGCACGTCGATTCAGTTTCAACGGGGCAAACTCAACTAAATCCCAGCTGATGTACCCGTCTAACCTATCCTTCAACTGAATGCGCTACACAAAGGTCACCTCATGTNTCGATACCTTAGGTAGTGTTTTTTGTCTGTTTGTAGCGCGATTACTTGTTTTCCCCCTCCAAAAAAAGTGCGAATTGCGCGTTGTGCTGCTTAGCACAAGGAAATTTCGCGCGTTCTGAGTTCACACAATGTGCCGGTGCGGATGAGTGAACCTTTTGTGGTCAGTGGACAACAAAGTTGATAACGAGAGTCCTATTGACGTTGTTTGCTGGGCCCCGTGAGATCTCACATCTAGAAAATGGTAACTGGTTCGTAAGCTACCGCCTGGGAGCAACCTCAGAAAAGAGGTAACTGTCTTTTAGGAATGCACTACTCATAAGATTGCTGAAAATCCGCCGACAGCCCACGACAGCCCAAACCGAATTAGTTGGCAAATGAGTGTATTTCGCCAATTTCGTGCGATTTGGTTCCAAGTAGAACATAAGGTTGACGGAAACTCGGAGACTGCGCCTACCTGATGAACCCCAAGAAGGGCTAAATCGGTCGTGGGCTGTCGACGAAGTTTCAGCAACCTTATGAGTAGTGCATTACGAATATACATGTATAGTGATAGCTCGAGTATCGTAGCTCCTGAAGCATGAGGCGACCTGGTGCAGCACATTCAGTCACCTGGAAACATCACAAACGAGAGATTCAGCTGGGTTTCAGGTGAAGCTTGCGATTCGCCCAAAGACGCGCACTGGACGTTCAGTAATTTTATCCAAACTAGGAGGGGACGCAGACCCTCAAGATAACTTGAAAATGCGCCTTGGCGTTTGGCTAAATTTGTTGCCTTACTGAAGGACTTGGGGGACCCGGNTCGATACCTTAGGTAGTGTTTTTTGTCTGTTTGTAGCGCAATTACTTGAATTTCCCCCCAAAAAAGTTCGAATTGCGCGTTGTGCTACTTAGCACAAGGAATTTTCGCGCGTTCTGTGTTCACACAGAACTCGTGAGTGAACCTTTTGTGGTCAGTGGACGACAAAGGTGATAAAGAGAGCCTTATTGGCGTTGTTTGCTGGGCCTCCTGAGATCTCACATCTGGGAAACGGTAACTGGTTCACAAACTACCGATTGGGAGCAACCTCAGAAAAGAGGTGACTGTCTTTTAGGAATGCACTACTCATAAGATTGCTGAAAATCCGCCGACAGCCCACGACAGCCCAAACCAAATTAGTTGGCAAATGAGTGTAGTTCGCCAATTTCGTGTGATTTGGTTCCAAGTAGAACATAAGGTTGACGGAAACCCGGGGAGTGCGCCTACCTGATGAGTCCCAAGAAGGGCGAAATCAGTCGTGGGCTGTCGACGAATTTTCAGCAACCTTATGGGTAGTGGACTACGAATATACATGTATCGTGACAGCTCGAGTATCGTAGCGCCTGAAGCATGAGGCGACTTGGTGCAGCACATTCAGTCACCTGGAAACATCACAAACGAGAGATTCAGCTGGGTTTCAGGTGAAGCTTGCGATTCGCCCAATGACGCGCACTGGACGTTCCGTAATGGTATCCAAACTAGGAGGGGACGCAGGCCCTCAAGACAAGTTGAAAATGCGCCTCGGCATTTGGCTAAATTTGATGCCTTACTGAAGGACTTGGGGGACCCGGTCTTGTCGAACAGTTCGAAAACCAATGGTTGGGGCCCATTAGCCGCACAATGCTTTTAGCTGCAAAACCTTTACGAGTTGACTAAAACTTGTTGCACCAAAGTGTTGCACTTTGTTCAAACCAAAAACCATCCTAATTTAGGTTCATATTTTTGCAGCTCACTGAAGCTCACTGTCCACTGAAGCAATCATTACTCTGGTGGGAGCCATCTCGGCTCAGCGCCCGAGTACTATTAGGCTCCCCTTGGGGAACTTGAAACGTCAGGAGCAACTCCGACTGATCGCTATTAGTCATATTTCTCACAAATTTTAACACGTGTGTTGGACCAAGTAAAGTCGATTTGGACCACTCTCTCCTCATAAATACTTCTAGAAACAGGATAGTGTAATGCAATCCAGTTTCAGCAAGTCCCGCGCACAAGAATTTATCGATTTCACGAAATATACTCACTGATTTGCAGGTCGATTCGGTTTCAACGGGGGAAACTCAACTAAATCCCAGCTGAAGTACCCGTCTAAGCTATCCTTCAACCGAATGCGCTACACAAAGGTCACCTCATGT
>NW_008752823.1:0-9004 GCF_000715545.1 Opisthorchis viverrini | reverse complement strand
GCTACGTCACGTAGCAAACTTAGTGCGTGTATTTCAGAGCCTAGTCACCACAAGATTTGCAAACAAAGGTTAAATTGAGCCATGTTTGTTCTCTGAAAAAGGTGCGCCTATTGGCATTAGCCAAAGCAACCTACATTAGTATCGGAATCAGGATCGGAGCAGAGATGAGCGATGCAGTGAGTAGCATTATCTGTCTAGTAGTCAGCGCCGTTTGGTCGACCATACGGGTGTCGAAACAAGCATTTAACGATTCTGTAGGATTACAGTGGACTGGCTAGATAATGTGATCGAAGATGAGCAAGCCAAATATATAAGAAACTTTTGATTAATGTTCTCATGGTGAGAAAATTCTGGAGATCTTTCACCAGCTGTCATTAGCTCAAAATATTTGCAGCGCGCCAACACCCGTGTAGGATGCAGAAAGTAAAATTTTTATTAGGCGAGCCCACCTAAACAGCAATATATTTCAGTGAGACAGGAAAGAATTATAATACGTGAATGAGAGCTTCATCTTGAAACTCATTCGCAGATTAGGTGCGCGTCTGCTGACTACATGTTCTATCCGTCGGACTACTGGAAATTATGACTCCGTTGCAGAACACACCAAATCCCAAAAGTCTCAACTTCCAAAGGTTTTAAACGAGAAGTTCCTGTTGTATCATTTGTATCACTCACCTACCGAAACCGTTGGAACAGGCATACCTGAGCGCCATGTTGGAGCAAGACTGTATAGTCCGGACTGACAACATCCTCTACAAACGCCGCTCACTGCAAGCCAAGCATAAAGTTCTTAGCTAGGCTATCTGGCCGTGGTGTGACATCAGTCTTACAAGTGTTAAGTAACTTGATGTGTGGGGTCCATGGGCCTTCCCCCCAAGGACCTGAGGGCGTAGAACAATGTTTTACAAGGCATCCGATGGCCAGACATAAGCGGCACCTGTTGCGACAGCCTAAAGCTGATAACTCTTATATGCTAATTGAGTGAATCCAACTCAGTAAACCATACTTGCCTGTGGACCGTTTCAACCCATTATAACGTCACCCAAACTGTGGAGACAATGGTGATGATATTTGAGTTGTTTCTGCTGGAGTGGTCAAGCTTAAAAGCCCTAGAGTAGAAATATTCTCACGGATGTCTGCAGCTACGGTTGTTTGAAACCACTGATTTTCATTTATGAAATAATTCGCCACACCTTACTTGCGTCGTGGAAATGTTTTAACTGACTTCATTTGTCACACTACAGACACGGTTCATTTAGCTACCAGGATTATTAAACATATCAGTAAGAGCAAACTCCTCCTTTTGAAGTTGCGAGTTCCTAAAGTACATCCCTGCGTTCTGAAGGTGTAAACTACATGCCAAAACATGAGACACTTTCAAAGCTCTATTTATCACTGTTTATGCAAGCGTATAACCATCAATCAGCAGAACGGTTTCATTCGGTTAATCTACTTCCACGAACCTCCATCCATATCTTTCTGAAGTTGAACAAAATGGAGAAAGCGGATATCACCGATGAATTCCACAACTTACTGGGGAGCTTCTGGGTAGTTCATTGTAACTTGATCGGGAATGTGAGTGTAAATGGCCTGGTGCGTATTAGCGAACGCCTCGGAACTTCGCTATTGACTTGTGTATAAGAGTCCGAGAGTTTGCGTCGCACTTAATCCTCGTGTGCTGAGGATAGAATTAGCAATCAATCTACAGTGCCACCAGGAAATTCAAGTTTGTACTCCTATAATAGAAGCAGCTTCGTACAGTGATTGATTGGTATCGGACAACTGAAACAATTTTCTGCTTCCAGATAACTTTCACAAACCTCATGTGCGACCTATACTTTTGTACGCGTACAGTATAGTTCAATTAAGAAGCTGCCCTAGGTCTGTCAACCTGGCCAAGTGGTGTAGCCTGTAAATTAGCTGAATTCTATGACGAATCTATTAGCCAAACAACACACTGGGTTACATAATGTTTGCCTGCTGTAATCACATACAGCTTTTCGGTTGCACCGACCCCCTTGAACGCACTTTGTAAGCTCAAATAAAACAACAAGTTCCATCACAACCCACCCACCCACCTTTTTATCCCCAATAAAATTCTGCAAGAAGTCGGAGAATTTACTAATCAAAGACTGGTGAAATTTTTTAAAACCGGCTGACGCTAACGAAGAGCTGCTGTACAGGTCTGTATAAAACTGATTTTTATCCGCTATTCCTGTGTTGTGAATTTTGATTATTAGTAAACACAAATCTTGTAAGTAAGTTCTGGGAACGGATGCCAAATTTCATCCACACTCGAAAAGTAAATTAAAATAAGCGTCTATTGAATCTTTTGAGCACACTGACTTTTCTCGAGCAAAAGTTGGGAATCGTGCTTTCACTCATAATAAATCAACCCCTCAGATACGGAAGACTTGTATATTTGAAAAAAATTTAATGCCACTAGCATAATTATGACGCAATAACAGACAAGGAATTGGTTTTTAAACGGAATCTTCAGGAGAAATCCAACTCATCTATAATAACTAGAACGAATTTTTCCGACAAACGAGACTTGGCAAATTATCCCTTAAGGAATTGTAGTTCACACGCGGATTCAATCTATGCCAAAAATCTTGGAAGCTTTGCGCGGCTGTTCCAATCACATCAGGACATCAGGGTTTCCCTGGAGAATTTCCGAAATACGATTATTGCTGAGGAAGTAAATGATATTTATAGGATAGTCGATTTTATGGTTCTTTATGGCTCGTGGCACTTTGTGCTTTTTAATGCAAGGACTAATATGCATCCAAAATTACAACTTCGTTTCCGTAACATAGCAGCACAGCGGATATGCGCATACGGTTGTCGGGATCAAAAAACGCCTGGCGTGCGTTCGTTTGATCAAACTCATAAAACAGACACAACTTAACTTATAGACCCTCTCCTTAACTTTCATTCAAAGAACAAGTGTAGGACAGCATGCAAATGCACAACACAGGAAGACTGAAAAATATCTTATTTTCTCCTAGAGATAACTAAATTCGCGTACAAGAAAACAGCTAAGTTTGGTTCCACATAAAATTCCTTGCTTATAGCTGCGGGAAGAGGAAATCATCAATGGCTTTGCGCAGGCAGACTATATTTTTTAAAGTTAAGCGTTCAAACTCTAAGGGTGCTTTAGAATTAACTGAGTTGACTATTTCCCATAGGCTAGTTGCTGTCGTATTTTGATCAAGGTAACCATTACATCCTATCGGTTTTCCTTCTAAATTCCTACTTCTGAGCTACGTGGAACAATCTTACATTTATAGCAATAAAAGTTGTGACACCAGAGTGCAAAATTCGCTGGTGCCGACAATGTTTTTCCGGAAGAACAGTGGCGCACCTTTCCCGGCAAAGTACCCTGTATCTGGAACAATAGCTAGTACTCCTTTAAGTTGATTATTTTTTCACTTTCCGCAATGCATTAGTGGTAAACAGCTCTAGATGATTAAGCATGGTATTCTGAAAGACACAGTAACTTTTGCTTTTGAATGGAACGGTGGGTAAGGATAGCCCAGTTTTCTACCGGTTTTGTCCCTTCTGAGATTCTTGGGTCGGTGAGTTCCTCTGAAGTTGAGACAACAAAATTTTTGACTTAAAGTGCAACCTGGTCGATGTACAATGTGTCATTCATCACAAGAGTCTCCATTATGTCTTCAGCCCAAGCAATTTCCTCATTCCCATGAGTTTCAAAATCCAAATAGCAACCAGTTTTTTTCAGATACACAGTTTGCCCAACCAAGTAAACAATCACGCAGCCAAACAATCATAGCTGCTGTATTGTCAATACATGTGTGGATTTTATAGGTAGAAAGTGAACCTACCCATACATAAGGCAAAACATATGCATAAAACCGTGATCGCCCCAGGAAAATGATAGCAACTCTACTGCCGAACGAATTTAAGATTAGCAGAAAGAATGATTTGGACAACCCTACAGTGACGGATATTTCGTGTATAGGGACTGGGTTATTTTGTCGGAAATAAAAATATTTGAGCTGGGTAGAATACTGATGTTAGAACTATCAGATCATCTGTAGAATGGAGAACTCAGATGTTTTGATAGCGAATCTTGGAATATATACCTGCTACTGCAATGTGCAGGGTGAATTCCCAACTGAAATCAAGTTCTCCAACCAATTTGACGGTTACATATGAACAGCGTGTCTCTATTTTGAGTGCGGCTGACAGCTGAGCGCGTGCGGTTCTCAGCTCATGGTGCGGTTAGGTTTCAATCACGATGGCATCCAAGAACAAATTAATAGGATGCATCAGATTTTATATATGAAAAAGAGGTAGAGTGAAGATTCACAGTGGGACTCATATTCTGATGGGCAAGGAAACAATGACTTCACCTCGTCGATAGGTCTAGAAAAATAACTCTGAAAGCAACCTCGAACTGCTTCATTAGCACGCTTTCAAAAAGAGCACTCCATGTACAAGGTTGATCTGGAGGGCCACGCCCTCCCCCATCCTTTCTTTAGCGTGCAATTCAAGGTTGCACTTTGGTTGCCAGTCTTGAACGTGAGGGCTATCATGTTCCTAGTCCAAGACCCCAGCTCAAAAACCTGGCAATGGGGCACCACTGTTTGGCGGTGAATGGAGATTGATTGCCATTTATAAAGAAAAAGTCGCCACACATTTTCCAACCCTCAAAATCGAGGGTCGGCCGGCAGCATGTGTTGGTCAGAATTCTAAACATTAGCCAACCTGTTATGGTTGAACGGACACCATGCTGTATAACTCACTGGTCCACGGATGCACACAAACACTCACAACACGGTGTTCGTGATGAATTAAAATACTTCAAATTAGCATCAGCATCGTTTCACATAACCGGATTGTTTAAGATCAATTTATTCTCAGCAAAATATGCCAAGACGCAAGTGGAAGCAAGTTATGTGATCAAAATGAACAAATTGTTACCTGACTTAAAATCCAGGAAGAACGATAGATTTCATCGTTTTGTTGTTCGGATGTATAAGCTGTTTCTGTTACGTTCCCAGAACCTTCTCAGGTGTTGAATGTCTAAGACACCATTGCGGCTGGAACAAAACTCACTTAAGAAGCAGTTACAATTCCTTTCAGGGCAAAATCCTTGAAGCGCATTTTAAGATTTTTCCTTAAGAAGTACTGCAACGGTTGTTTCCATTTTTGGGAAGCTTCAATATGGAAACGTGCTATATGGGACCAAAAATGTGTGCTTTGAGGTGGGATGCGGCCTCCTTATTCTGCCTTTCGGAAAAGACCACCTCTGATCGCCTCTAGGCCGGAATATTTTGAAAAAAATATAGAAATCTTTAAAATGACAGTAATAAGTGGCCTAATTTGAAGCAGCTTGACAGGCTTTGAGGTATCTATGCTGGATAGAACAGCTATAACGAAGTTAAAAGCTTGTTTTGTGAAACGCTGACAAGTAACCTGGCAGGTTTAAGACTTGGCGAGTTCTCACGTGGGCAGAGAATAATTATGTCACTTGCATTGTGATTCGTGCCTATGTGTGCCACATGCGGTGACGTTAGCTGATTATTCAAAATGGGCTACATCTGACTGTCTGTTTGGACTGGCCAATTTACGTGGTCTCCTGAGACCGGTCGACAGGAGTAATGTTGCAGAAAATAAATCAAATACAGCTAAAGGAGACTTACGACACCACGATGAATCGGGTAAAAAGTTGGTACCGGAATGTGAGCACCTAATATATAACTTTTATATCATAAACTTTGTTGGCACATAAGTTTGTCTGCCACATGTCCCGGGTAGTTCTTGTTAGGGTTCACACTATTTAATAAGAAATTAAATGCGTAGGGAACGAAGCTTTTGAGAGAAAATATTCATTTGTGTGCTCGCATGAACGTACTAGATTCACATAAAAACGTCAGAATCCAGGTGACATTCATCCAGAAAACATGTATAGCAATCGGTGAGTGACCAAAACCAGGGCCCACTTCAGACAATACTAACGTACCTTCACGAATGCAAGTATCATTTAACAAACAGTACTCCGAGAAACTTGCGTTGGCTACAACTCGTGGTCAATTCAAACAGTGCTCACAGGTCAACCTCGTGTTATGTTGCTTTGACCTTAGTTTGTCCTATGTTTGTGGCGCGCGGCAACCTGAAACGTCAGTAAACAAGAATTGAGGCTGTTAGACGACTTGTACCCCACTGCGATAAAAATGTCCCAAAATAATCTTGAAGTTGTCGCGGTTTGTTCGACAGTATGCCGAAAGCGATATTTTTGAATCCGCCGTGGTGGTTGCAAGGATATTTTAATTAATAAGCATATTTTTCATTTTGCACACCTTAATCGTATCTAGAACATATAGTGCAGTAATTTCCTACAACGAAAAAGTATGCCAGCTTGATCTTATTGGTAGCCAAACTTTTGGGAACATGAACAAAGGGAATATTGTATATGATGGTTGAGATTTTCAACTTCGGGGACTTCAAATTCGTTAGGGAACGGTTTGGTAGGGAAAATGAAGTATTGACAACACTGATACTATATTCCATGTTATGGAATTCTCTGTTCTAAAATTTAATCCAGTGTACAGGAGGATAGGGATAAATATTCTAGAAGGTGTGCTCCTGAAGATGATCAAAAGGCTGATTTAAACCCCTTTTTGAAAGTAGTTTGTCACCAGGCACCAACTGAAATATTCCTGTAGTTTTTTACTAATTAATATTTGATGACCCTAGCCCCATCGTCTCCTGGACTTTGGGTGACGAATGAAAAAAGTGATCAATTAAAATCCAGAATCCAGTTATTCCGACCGGCTTTCGCCTTAGGCCAAGTTGGCGTTGGTAGCGCATTAGTAAAGCGTTTGTTTAGGTCAATAGTAGCCACTCGATGTTGAATATTTCACTAGCTAAAAATGGAAAGAAAATGCTATCGTTTGCGGTGATGTTAATGTCTATCATCTCGGATTCTGGTTTACATATGACTTCAGATACGTGACCTCCGGAATCGATGCTAATTTACGATATATGAAACCAGTTACATGACTATTTACTAGGGTGTTCATTTTGTAAAAAAATCTCATCGAATTACATATAATCTCCATAGCTGGCACATGAACTTTTCTCACTCAAAATTTATGTGCAATATTTTCACAGTAAATTTGAGTAAGACTAGATCTCTGGATGCTTTTCGGTTAACCAAATGCGATGTGCAAATAAAACTAGTGAGCATTATTTATCGCTAAAATCAACAAGGCTACTGGCATCATCCTTGAGAAGAGTTGAACCAAAATCCTTACAATAGTGTGCTGTAACTGGACTGTGTCGAACCACACACTGTCACTGTAATGGTGAGATATGATCTGGTCTGCCAGACACGACTGACAACTTTGAAATTTAACCTCAACCAACCAAAAGCCTCTTGAAATATTACACACGTGCAAAACGTTTGGGATCAAAGACCGTCGGCAGAACTGGCTTGTAAGATCACGCCACTCAATCGAGGCCACTAAATCGAATGCGAACTATATACTATTACGGGCCAGCGGTAGCGCATGAGCTGAGTGTACAACAACACAACAAAATAAAGGACAACAAGACGTAGATGAATAAGCACGAGATTATGCCATTTGAAGCGATAATTTTTCTTCAATAATGCATTATGTAAATATAGTGCAAGGCGGAATGAGACAGTGAATGGCGTCCGATAACTGGAAACATTGCAAGTTGAAATGAGGATTTTAGTCGTTTCAAATCAGAAGTTAACCTGCTACTCAAGAGGCGAGAAACTACAATTCATCGTAGAAGAGGTAAAGTAATCAAGTGTAGTGATGGTATTTTTGCTCCAAGAAGATGCTTTATGCGCATGGTCCTCAGTAAAAGCGGACATTTTATGCTCATTCCTGATTTTGAACCGAAATATCGCCATGAATATGGGTATACCCAAGCACATAGTGAATAAAAGCCAGTACGGGGGAAAATTGCATTAATTATTCAGGGCTCTATGTGAACGCAAGTATTTTGAATTTTTTTAGCAGCGACTTATTATTATGGAACCTGTACATTCAGAGTGTTACCAGAAACCATCATTTGTCTCTAGATACCCTATCACGGAATACATAATCTTCAATGACGAAGGAAATACTTCTGGGTACTAAATGACAGGCTTCCGCCTCCACATTAAGTAACGTAAATAGTGTTTTTAGTGTTTTCCTTTTTCTACTACCGGCAACCACATTGAAAATATCTAAACGGTGAAAATACACAGATACCACAAGAGTAGTCCATGTTCTGGGACTGTAGGGGGTGAAATTCCCGGCGTCCTTATTCAAGACACTAGTCATCAAAGCGACTAAATGATGTAAAAATGAAGCTATTCAACAAACCATTAAAGTGTTATATTGATCGGGCCACTGTATGGTGTTTCTGAGTGATGAAACTAGTGTTGGTTAACAATATTCATAGTTCTACGGGCCATTAGAAGAAGCAGCACGTTCGATACTCCTGTGATGTAAGTCGTGATCATAGTGTCAACTAATTTTCGTCATCTTGATTTGTGGCTACAGAAATTGCTGGAGAGAAGAAACAAAGTTTGACTTTCCCCCAGGATTTGGCCCATAAATAACAGCACAATGTACAGCAAAGTGCGAGAGCGTAATCCCTAATGGGTGGAATAAAGCGGACATAAAATACAGCTAAGGAGAATAGCGTTAGAGTCAAGTGACTTGATTGCCCACCGATAGTGACACTGAGGGAAATATTCGTTTGCAACCATCAGACACTAAAGAAATTTCACAGAACACGAAGATCAATTTACAATACCGGACAACTTGCACAAGTGATGCGGTGGGCTACACATCCCAAGTTCATTATCACTCACGTCTGAATATTTGGAATGCAGCGTTGATTTTTCACTCGCACAGTAACACTTTAGCGAGGTCTCCCAAACCAATCATTTGGCCGTTGGTTATTGAGCCGACAGAATTAGTCTGCCAACAATAGTAAACCAGTGATAAAC
>NW_008752822.1:6741-9033 GCF_000715545.1 Opisthorchis viverrini | reverse complement strand
GATTGGCTTCACTTACGGGACGAAATCCCGCATGTTTTTCCGCCCACTGTCAAGGCAGTTTTTTGGTTCCCTACAAAGACCTTCTTTATACTCCCCTATGGACAACACTCCCAGGATACGTCGCAGCTGTCGTCGGAATCAACCGGTTTTATTTTAGACTTATGTGGAATTTTTCATATCATCTAGTGGCCGTGAATAATCTCAGGCTTTTCAATTTATTGATTATTGCCTCTCACGGGAATGTTGTGGAGGAATATCTCAGACAAATTTTCATAGAAGTGTGCTTTTTTCATTTTTCTGCTCCTTACTTTTTCAGTGAACCTTATATCCAATGAAGGTAAATATCCATACCGACCATCTTCACTATTTATTAGTATAGAAGTAGTTCTTAGTTTCTACTCCGTCTCGGTGAGTAGCTTGGATAGGCAACCAGACTCAGCGAGTATATATGACGCTTTGAGTGCCAACACCTCCGGTTCAAACAGCAAATGCCACCTGGGGTATTCCTCGACCGCTCGCCTTCTGGAGGTATCAGATATGAACTGATTTGTTGAAATCCGAAAGTAGCGGAACAACATTTGTAAGTGAACTTGTTGTTAGGCAGGACTCCACGCGTATCCCACTATACCGCACGTCTTTAGTCGCTGCTACGGCTGAGAAGCCTGGCCCGCTCGAGGTTGGCCGAAATTTCCGGACGCTTGCCGGTCAGGCATCAAGACGAGATCTGACTGGTCATCAATCTGGACCCAACAGCCAGTCATGACCCAGTATTGGCCAAATGCCGATCGCCAATGGCGCATCCAGAACGCGTCAGAAATTCCAGAAAGTTATAACCGCTTACGCTATATATACGAAGCGCTGTACAACTGTTCTTGATTTCGTTTTGGGCGTTAATAGACCTTGTGCACCTTTGATGGTTGTTTTGACGTGAACGCTAGCTTGGGAGGCCCAGACCGAGTACCAAGCTGAGGAAAATACCGTTGCTACACTTGTCCTACTTTACCACATATTAAAACCGTCGAGCGTTTTGCCGATTGTTTCCCTCTAGGCACTGCTAATTACAAGGCATTTTGAGCATCATATGATAATTTCGATAGCACAGATTTTACTGTCTTTGATCCGTTCCCGACAGGGGTTATTAAACTCCTCATCAAATTCCGAAGTTGTGTTCAGTCCCAAACCGGTTCCGGATACTAGCAAAACAAAGACGTCCACGAGGAAAATGAGACCAGGTCCCGAAAAGCTAAAATAATTTACACATGAGCCACGAGCAGGAGTTTTTGTTAAACTCAGGTCACAGGTAAATGCAAGTGAACATTTTTTCCGATCTCCTTCTGTCACTATAGATCTAGCGATTATGAAAACAAACGGGAGAAGACGATATGAACAAAACGAAGATAAACACTCTATTAGTAGTGTGAAAAGTGAATGGTCGATTCATTTGGGGGTCACATGAGAAACATAAGTGCGCGTGTATACCCTTTCTGAGTGAACAAACATGCGTTCTATAAGCGAATCCCAATGACAGACCAACAGCTCTGTTTACCAGAATAACCGATCACGGGTATATTAGGCATCGTGAACTCGTATTCTGAGTCGGAAGTGTTTTAGAAACCCGTCACCATAGGCCATCTGAAAAGGCTAATATTTTATCCACTACGTGAATTAGTCACGAACGTGGCGAAATATCAATCGAGAATTCCAAAGACAGTAGAAACGGCCAAAATCCAAATTCATTAGGTTAAGTTTCGACAAACCGAACTGCCCTCGATTGGTACTTTTATAGTCCAATGATGGACACTGGTAATCTTCATACAGTGTTTACATAATTGCCCTGAATATAGCAAGTGTGGAACGAAATTAATGACGTTGATAGACTCCACTCGTTAACGAATTTCATAGGAATGATCACTGTATGTGTCATTTCAAAAAGGATTTTCATGTTGCTGTATGTATGGTAACCCAAGCTGAGTTTCTTTCTTACCAAAAGACTAAACAGATACTATTGCCACCAGAAATAACGCTTTCGAAGCTAATATTCACTGTGTTGTTTTGTCTCACAGCCTCATTGTTAGAGGGTTTGGGTAGGTGGACCGTGGCAAGGTTTCATACCCCGTAGACCACTGATCACACTCCATGAAGTTTTACGGCTTACGGGTGGCGATTACCCTAGTTAATACAATTAGCTACACTGGGCACAAAAGTTATTAGGACTCAGCATTTAATTGCTTCGGCAGACCGAACCAACCTACAATCGTGATCAGCAAACGCTCATAAAAATGAAATGGACTA
>NW_008752822.1:2604-3372 GCF_000715545.1 Opisthorchis viverrini | reverse complement strand
CATCACTGTCATATCACCATTCTTGCAGCCGGCTGCGTTGACTTCTTCAATAGACTTGCCAGACAACTCAGCAGCTAATCTACAGTTGAGATATTGCTTATCTACGTACTGGTCTAACGAGAATATACCGGTCTCATATGTTTGTGACCGTGTATTCGAAATAAGCATGAACAGACCTAACTAATTTAAATCCGCTAAGAATACAAAAGGCGTGCGTTGCGGATTTTTGATTGGTATATCGAACTTTCACAGTCTACGCTCCAGGTGCCTGTACTTCAAACTCATTCGCTTACACTGAATAAACTAATGTGCTGCTTCACCCACGCAGGTCGCCTCTACACGTCAACACAATTTCTTAATAAACACAACTTCTACAGAAGAAGACTGCTTAATGGGACGGAACCTGATGGCCCCAGAGCCAAGGAAATGCCTGACCTGGTAAGATCAGTTCCTCAGCTGCAATTCAGCTGCACAAACTATTCGAGTTTTCCGCATCGGGATTTTGAATTAAAATTTTTGAATTGAAGATTCTGTTGAGGCAGAATACAATCGTGAAACAAAGCCAAATATAATTCCATGACAAAGGGTTAGCAAACAATAATAATAATAATAATAATAATAATAACAATCGCAGACAGCAACACCAGTGATGTCTTACTGCCGTACAACAATCAAATTTGTCCAACTACATTTCAAACCTTCTAATGAAAAGAAGAGGAAAGAGAGGTTAAGGAAGCATTTTGAGGTACCCAACTCTCCAAACGCTCG
>NW_008752822.1:0-690 GCF_000715545.1 Opisthorchis viverrini | reverse complement strand
ACCGAAAAAGGATTCAGATGACCCAAGGGACAAAATGTGATCTGGTTGTAACCCGATTTGCCTGACTTTCAAAAATGTGCTACAGAACTGCAAAAGAACCTCCTGTCTGATGTGCTAATTCAGCCAAGCAGTGTCATTTTCGGTGATAAGAACAGTGCAATACCGGAAAGAAAAAATAAGTTAATGTGAATTCCCCCTTGTTAGAAGAAATGCCGTATTTTGCCTTCAGGGTTCGTTTATTGGGCATCAGAGTGCTGTTACTATCTGTCGTTCTCACTGAACTACTTTAAATGTCGGACGATCAATAGCAACTTCACGTACTCACCGACCCTGTAAGTTAACATACACAAGGGTCCAGATATTTCTGTTAGATAACTTTATATGGAATACTCACAAACTCATGTCATGCTTGCTAGTGATACACCAACCTTATAAGGCCACATTTAGCGGAAGCCTTTAATTTCCCGTTCATGTTAGTCCGCATCCCATTATACGATTTCGACTGACCATCTGGTCGAGAATTCAAGTACCGGACAACATCGCGTGCTTTGGCAGAATTGCTCCCTACTATCTTTTTGCAGGTGTGGGATCAAATTCTCTACGAAAACGCCAGAAGACATGGCCAAAAATGCGTATTCCAACACGGCCCAGAAAGTGTAACTTATGGAGAAAACTTGGCTTTTAGTTATG
>NW_008752821.1:5825-9037 GCF_000715545.1 Opisthorchis viverrini | reverse complement strand
CTCACAAGTTGGGAATAAACCTTATTATTTTCATTATCTTTGTTTCCACCGGGTTTCTAATTTTGCTTTTGAATATTGGGCACCACCAGTCATCAACATCCAGTGGGCCATCTTATCAATCAACCATGTTTTGCCATTTTATGCCCGGTGCTTGCGCTGGTCCACGGTTGTGCTTCACCCACTGGCTACTTTTAGAAACAGTTATTTGACATGCATTTAAATGGTGCGCACGCTTATATGGCTGCTTATAGCACAGATAAACGCAATTAGTACAACTGAATCTAGCGATTCTGTGCAGAGTACAACACTCATACTGCACATTTTCCAGTTCGTTTGGTCCATACGTATAAGCTGCGCGACTAGCGGGTACCAGCCAACAGGCTACTACGCAGGTAGTCTATAATTATGGGAAAAAATAAAGCTTCTGCTGGAAA
Organism: Opisthorchis viverrini; assembly: GCF_000715545.1. Lineage (NCBI taxonomy): Eukaryota > Metazoa > Platyhelminthes > Trematoda > Opisthorchiida > Opisthorchiidae > Opisthorchis > Opisthorchis viverrini. The sequence goes on along the minus strand of NW_008752821.1, from coordinate 8,603 downwards.
ATATAGGTGGTAATTGCATGCCTGCTTTCAGCTCCAAAATGAGAGAGGATTATAGGTGGTCAAGAAATTGCATTTTGAATTAGTGACCGGAATACAGTAGACCTAACACCACATTTCATATTCACAATAACATAGCATAAAAGACTTCAAAAAGCCAATTTTTCAAGTTTATCGTTCACACGAAATTTTGAGGTTTCAGGACCCAAAAATGCATGCCGAGAAACCCAAGCTAACATAGGCATACCCTCGGAAATGCCCCATACCACAGGCACACCCAAATTATTTCGGCCGAAACTGCAGGATTTTCGGAGGAAACAACTTCCAGTAAAACTGCGGTCGCATGTGGAGATCGTGAGGGGCTGAATAAACACTATCAAATGCTGAAACCCTACGTCAGTGTTTTCCTTGTAGTAATCTGGCTATCCAAAATGTTACGTTATTAGCAGTGCATGGCAGAGAAACAAGAATTATAACGCTTGGTTGTGCATACGATAATTAACAGGACAGATGGACAGACCCAAAAAGAATTGTCCCTCTTAAAATAGTTCATTGGTGGTCCGTCATGGAATGAATAATAGCCCAATCACAGTTGTCCAGGGGCCTACTTCTGGACAGTTCCCACATATAATAGATTCCGAAGATAGTCCAAAGTGTTTTGATACCAGAGTTAGCACATGAAAGTCGCGAATGACCAGCCCAGGCGCAAGTTAAAATCAGAAGGAGAGGTCCAAGCACGTGATCACGTTTGTGTTGCGTGTAGTTGTATAAATGCGCGTTTCTTTAGTTTTTTTCGGATTCAAAAAGATACGTTCATGCAATTGACGAAGTACGCAATGTCATATTCGGAGCAAAAGAAAGGTACAAAACGTCACATTACTACCCACCAGCGCGTGGACCGTGCAAATGGTAAAGACTCGAATAATGAGAATAATGAATTAAAAATGTGCGCAATTCAACTTTCGCAGTCAGTTGGGTGTTGGGGGGAACGGACGCGCCGTCCGGAACGAATAGTAGAAGGAGCCAGGTTGACGTTAGGGGTATCCTGAGTAGACGCTGGTGTTGTTGGGATAGCAGGTCTGCTGAGTGTGGTCGTGGGTGTTTAGATTGAGGCAGTCTTCAAAAGATCAATTGAGGCTGTATCATGCCTTCCAGTTCTCTCTAAAACGAGGTATTCGGAGTGAAGTTTGGTGACCGTAAAAGGACATCCCAACATGGCTGGAGAGCTTTTTGTCTCGCCATGTCGAACAAATACAAATGGCATTGGGATGTGCCCTTTTTGTGCTGATTATCTTGTTAAACATCGCACGAATTTCAGACATATGCGGGTGAATAATGTAAAGGGTGAGTGAGGCTCTGCGCTAGAAGTGTAAACCAGTTTACTTGGCAACCGCAAACAGTACTATATACTAGCTCGGCTGATGAACAGTGAAGATTCTCTTAGTAGTGGAACGAATAGCAAGCAAAATGAAATTTGGAGGAGAAGAACATGAAACAGGTTCATTTGGGCAGTCAGTGAAGCTTTATGTAGTGATTTAAACGGCCAACCAGACCGTTGGAACAGGGATGTCCTCAAAATGTGATGAAATCCGAATAGTGTGGAAAGCTCACAGAAGAGGCATGCGAAATTTACTCAACCAGAACTGCTACCGTTTAAGCTAGACTATCCGAAATTATTACAGCTACTAGCCAATGAGTGAAACGATCAAGCACGTTAACAGTGAGTGAAACCGTTTGATGACGAAGGTGGAAATACGATATCAAGATGAACTTGTGTGAATCAAGCATCAGAATGTGCAATTGAGCTGAGGGTGAGTTTGTATGCCAAACTGCCTAACTGCGTCGACAGGCAATGCACCGTTTGGTTAAGACTGCTGACTCCTTACTCTTATAGAACAATGCGAAATGTTCACTAATCAACTTACTTGTTGCCCTGATTCCTGGATGAGAGAATCAAAATAACTCGCTGGGAAGCTTTGGGGACGATTGGGCGAGCTGGGCCGGTGGACATATCACGAAGAATGCTTTCTGACTGGAAAGGTAAGAAAGTTTAATAAACTTGGAGTAATGGAAAGGATAAAATATACAAAAAATTAGGATCATAATGCTGTAGGTTCGCCGGCTAAGCAAGGTTCAACTGCGTGGAAGATTGGAAGTGTTGGTGCCTGGGCGGAATAGGGTGTCCGCAACAACACTGTCTGATCCTGGAGTGTGCCGAATGTCGGTGGTGTATTGGGAAATGTTGTCCTGATGACGTATCTAGCGTGTTGAATGACGATCAGGCTTGGCTTAGGAAGTATACGTGAGCGGCTTATGACCGTTTGAATGGTAAATGATCTAGCTTCTAGCAACTGCCGGAAATGGTCTATTGCAAGGTAAAATTCGAGTACTTCGCAACCAAAAGTACTGCAACGCGTTTTTACACCCTGCATTTTTTGCGAGAATAAGGCTAATTGATGAAATAGGTTGTTAACAACTTGACGGAGTAGCGTTCGAAGCATCCATTGTGAAAATAAGCTTTGTGTTTTCGTGGGTATCGAGAAAAGCTAGTTTTGTGGCGTGAAGGATCGCTTGCTAGGCTTTTCGAAGGCAGTAATTGTGGGGGTAGACGAGGTAAGATATTTTTCCTTGCAAGCAAATGAATAGGTCAGTGCCTGTGAAATGCCCGCACAATGATGGATGAACGACCCAAAATATTTGGCGATGCGAATAAAGCGACGAGCTTGGGTGATAGTTGTGAGTACGGTAAATGATTCTAGGGCCAAAATGCGATCGGACAAT
>NW_008752821.1:0-5442 GCF_000715545.1 Opisthorchis viverrini | reverse complement strand
CAAACGTTGTTGAAATAGCTGTTTTAGGGGTGACATCCAGGTCCGAGGGGATATGGTAGTATGCACGTATTACTTCGAGTTTGGGGAAAACAGTTCGCTGGCGTAAGTTTCTTAAAAATTGTCGAAAGTATGATGAGGTGCCCATGTGAGATGGCGGCGTCATTGTGGGAACTGTAATCTCCAAAAGGTTCCCAATCACCGTTGGATTTCTCGGGTACCATACACAGAGGTGACCACCGGTGACCCGATGAAGTGGGGAGGGTGTTGAGCGCCAGCATGTGGTAAAACTCGCGCTTTGCGATCTAGAGCTCATCTGGATGAAAGCACCAAACTATGGTCTCAGAGAACTTTTGGCTGTGCCTCTAAGACCCAAACTCGGTAATTTCATGGTTGACGTTGATATGCGCTGTGCGTCTCGATGGCGACTATCCGCACAATGCTCTCAGCTGCAAAATCTTTGAGGATGCAGCAAAACATTTTACGCCAAACCGTGGCATTTGGTTGCGTTTGTACTCCAATCAAAACCCCCTAATCTAACATCATATTTTGCAGCTCACCAAATTTCGTTGCTCACTGTAGCAAGCATGCCTCTGGTTGAGAAGTGTTTTACGATAATTTTCAAGCATCTCTGAGACCTCATGATGCCTAAAATGTGCTTATTAGTTGGGCTGGTACTCTCAAAGCAATAGCTTGATTGCTTTAGTCCATCAGGGACGAGTCATAGCTTTCGAAAATTCCATTGTGCTAATACTGGGCATCGTGCGCTCTCGAGTGCATATTGGAAACGGTTGTCGCTCCATATTGTGGGATTTCGCATTCATTCCTAAGAAAATATAGACATCAACGCGATAATTCTTGGTTTTTGATCCTTGAGCGTTTTATCTGTCTGTGTGCAGATCTACCGGTTCATTGCCGTCGATGGTGAACTGAAAATCCGAGAAAAAATTTAGGCGCGCTATCCAAGAGAAACTACTTATCTGCACACGTCGAGTTAGTGCTGAACTTGTGTTTCAGCAACATCCTGTTTTCATTGAAAGAGGTATCCATGTGGTCACTTGCAGTGTCTTTTACTTATTAAACACGGTCATCGAGTTGTTTCAGCCCCTTCCTTTTGAGTATCAAACGAGCAGTGTTCATCTAACCTGTTTCTGTATTTTGTCAGCTAAACAGACGTGTTCCTTTGTTTCGACGATGGCGGTTGATGTTGCGAACGCTGTTCGCCCGGGTCAATTCATCGAGAGTATCGGTAGGTGGACTTTCTTTTGGTATTTACTTATCCAGACGTGAACGATCCGGAATACATTCGACAGCTTCTCAGGCCCTCTGTGATAAAGGAAGATGTCAAGCTCATGCAGCAACGCGCCCGCGTGTCACTCATTTTGCGGTCGACGGCCTTTCGGCGCGAGTTAGAGAAGATAGTGGCTTCGCAAATGAAGGATGGGTGTTTGAATGCCAACGTTGCTGCGCTCAAACAGTTGTTGGATTACCTGACTCCACACACGAGGTTTGGATCATCTAACTTTACGAGGAGTAAGTGTTTTCATCGTTTTTGTAAGCGTTATGTTTTATTTATCTCTTTCTACAAATCGCTGGCTCCTCAACACCCCCAAACCCGTTCTTATCCTCTAAAACTTGTCCTACGATGAACCCCTATCCTCTAAAGTATTGAGTCCGCTTGTAGAGCCGCCCTTGTCGTCCGCTGCTACTACCACAACCTCGCAAACAATCTGTCGTTGGTTCGACTCATACAAATTGAATCTGCACGATAAACATCTCATTCGCGACTGTATCGTTATACATGATTGCTGGATGGCGCTTTAGTTATCACTGGTTTGTCGACAACACTCAGCGCGTGCCTACAGAAACCGCGTAGGTGACCGGAGATTGCGCAATCAAACCATTTTATCTTGCGCAAGCACAGATTGCAACGGAGATCAACACCTAAAAACAATTGCAGTGCACATAAGCCAACACAAGATGACGATTTTATTCAGTGAGCTGCTCACAGGTAAAAAAAACTGAAAAATCGAAAGGTTGTGGTAATAGTGCTATTCAAACCGACAGGCTCCCTCTGCATTCGAGAAGTAGTTTGGGAATCTCCTTCCGTCACGGATGGATTTCAAAACTCCGGTGTCCAAATTATTGCTGGCGAGAGCCTTGTCAACCTGGAGTATGCAGATGACATCGCCCTCATCTTTGAAGACCATAGCGAAGCACATTCCCTGTTGAATAAACTGACCGCCATTATACCATCTTTTGGCATGCGCCTTGCACCTTCAGAGTGCAAAGTCCTGATTCAGAACGTGCCATCTGCGAACATATCCCTTACAACTCAAGGAGAATCACTGGAGATTGTGAAAAACTTTACGTACCTCGGTAGTTGTATTGGCTCTGACGGAAGTGTCTGATGAAGTAAGTGCAAGAATCTCAAAGGCTCGAATCACGTTTGCTAATTTGCGTCACTTGTGGCGTCAAAAAGGCATCTCACTGGGTCTTAAGGGCCGTGTGTACCAGGCTACAGTAAGGGCAGTGTTGTTGTATGGGTGCGAGACATGGCCTCTTCGGATAGATGATGTGAGGCGTCTTCAGGTTTTCGACCACCGATGCCTCAGAAGCGTGGCTGGTTGTGGATGGCGTCAGCGTGTCAGTAACGAGGCGATTAGAAAACGGGTATTTGGTTGTTCTGCAGGCACCTCAGTCCGGGAAAATATCCAGCATCATCGACTGCGATGGCTCGGTCATGTGCTACGCATGCCGAAACACCGTCTACCGAGACGAGTGTTGTTCTCCGTGCCTCCTTCAGGATGGCACAAAGCGCGAGGTGGACAGCACATGACTTGGCAGAAAGGCGTGAAAGAGATCACGAAGAGTTTGGGTGTTGTTGGTGTTGTACGCCTCCCAGGATGGGATCCTCGTGACCCCGTCTGTGCTTGGCTGGAGACGTTGCAAGAAATAGCGGCTGATCGATGTCAGTGGCGTTCTTGCTGTCCGTTTCTTTCCAGATTGTCTGGTTGAGTGGTTGGAGGTGTAGGCACCTTATTATGCTTGATATAGTCCAGCACTAGGTCCCCTCCCTCAACCACTCCTTTTCTCTTCTCCTCTCTGTAGGGCTTTTAATACAATCATGTATATATATATATATAACTAGACAAACCTTTTGGTTGTACGGCAGTGAAGCATCAGTGGCAACACTGATTTTGCTGTCCTTGATGATGGTGATGATGATGATGATGATGAATAGATTCTCCACTCTATATATGGTGGGTTTTTGGGTGCGGTGCAAATCTATGCAAATGATTAACCGCATTGTTCCGACACTTGACACATGCAAACATAGTTCCATTGTTTGACGCTCCGAATTCACTAATTTCCGTTCTCGATTTGGATGAGAGAACATAGTTTTAACAAAAAACCAAATCAGGTAGTTCATTTAAGGGCACTGTTTTGGCGTATAGTCGCTGTACAGTTCGAAGTCGCCTTCAGACTGTTCAAGCATGATCGAGAACAATCGAAAAACCATTGATAGACTTGAACCATGAACTTCTTGGCCAGTGGCTTGCGCCCTGTTCATCGAGCTATCTCGATCTTAGTGAATGTCTGCACATGGGAAGAAATTTGATCGCAAAAGGAATCCCGAATATACAACCTAACAAAGACCACCCTTGGAGAACGACCCAAGTGATCTTTCTGGCACGTTGTGCTCTTGGAGTTCCGCTTAATTTCGATGGATAATTGGTCCTTGACCAGAGCTTTTTTAATTTGCGCAGTAAGCGATGCCTGGTTTCGATACCCCTTTGTATAGAAAACACATCATCCAGAGGAACGCGTCACCTCGGAAGGTGTAGATCACAAGAAGGCTTGAATCCGGTGGGCGATTGGGAGTAACACGGTGTAGATTTTCAGAGGAGCTGAAGAAGCGTGTCAACCGTGCACCATAGCTTGGTGGAGGAATTCATAGGTCGAGAAACTAATGGATGAAAAATTGGCAGATCAGGTTGTCTTCTACTTTTTCCTTCACCTGCTAACGTGGTAGGTGGTGGTAGTAGTAGTAGTAGCAGTTTACCCACATGGATGTGAGACAAAAAAACCAAGAGGACAGAAGTAGGGTTGCGAATGAGTGGACACAAAAGCTACATGCAAGGATATCTCACTCTGTCGTTCTCCGGTTGAAGTGGCTGCCATTGTTTTCCATATAGGTTTATTTTCATCAGTCTAGTAAGAAGTACCTACGTGTAAACTGTAAAATTAGCCAAATACGATTATGTCCTCGTTCATGTGGGGCCGTCAGGAAAGTTCCAATGTGTATACAGTTTTCGACCTTTCTGTGTGTTATTTTACAATCACGCTGTTGGATAGTCTATTATCTAAATCAACCCAGTCGCGTCTATATCTCTGTTCGTAGGCGCAACCATGCCAGTTCTCCCTATCAACGACTTGAAAATCGCCAAGCCTGCTGGGTACCAAAAAGGCGAACGTCTCGTCAGGTGTAAATTGGCATCTGTCTACCGTATGGTCGATATTTTCGGCTGGAACAGTGGAATCAACTGCCACATAACGGTTAGTATTGGTTTTTTTGATATTACAGGCGTTGTTTTGTCTGACGAAGTACTTTTATTAATTGTCTGATGGCGCTTTTTCGGGCCCACCTGTGCTTCTTTTGTTCCAAGACAATCTAAACGGTGCTCTAGAAAGTGGTTTCTCTTGTCCTGCTGGCGATAGGACCCTCCATTAACATATGCCCAACAGCAACAAAACCTGTTTGCACCAGGGGGACCGAAATCCTGAATGCCAGTAGGGCTGTGATGCATCAATATGTACACACTATCACTGCTAGGATATTAAGACGGCACTGGGACCCCTCCTGAGATCTACCAAATTGCTGTTCAGTGCATACTGCTCAATGAATTCTTTCGTTGATTGGTTACCAGGCGGCAACGTTTTCCTTGGAGTATCTTCCGGAGTTTGGTAGGAGCATACCTCAACCACACATCTTCCTGGATTTTGTGTCTCAGCAGCTTTCTTCACACTGGTTGACTTTTCACGTTTTTGGATGAGCTTTTATGACCCCATTCTCAATTTCAACAAAGCAAACAAGTGCACCATCTCAGCAGAGTGACATGAGCTGCCTGATGTTTTCTCACCTGGCTACTTACAGATGTTCCAGTTGAGAGTTCTGAAGGCTAGACATACGTTACAGCCTGAGGGCATTCATGCACTGCAGCATTAGTTAGGGAAGACAGACAAAGACCAGTTGGTGAAAGCCCGCTGCCGAAGGCCTAAAATTGTGGCCTGAGAGTAGCCAATGCAAAATGAAGCTGGCTACCGAGTCCAACTGTGTACGTATATATGAGTGAACCCTTAGGATAACTGTAGATTGAGCGAATTGCACTGGCCGATGGTTGTACTGTTTGAAACGTTTAGAAAGAGTCCGAGAACGAGTTA
>NW_008752820.1:7227-9046 GCF_000715545.1 Opisthorchis viverrini | reverse complement strand
CGAAAATTGACGGATTGTTAATGCACTCAGTGCACCTAGGTTATCAGTCATTGCAGTTAGCGTTCCTAATCAGCGCGGGCGTAGAGCAGACTATATTGGGGGCACATTTACTCAAGAGTACAGACTCCATGGTTGACATAAAGAAGGGGAAACTGGTGACAAATTACGGTGCGCCAAGCATGCAGGCTACTCGAACACTGCCGTGATCGGGCTGCATGTCCGAGGAGATGCCTTTCGAGTACTTCTCGTTTACTGTATGTATGAGTGGATTCGCCTTCACCGTATGACAGGAACTATTATCGAAATGTCGTCTGAATTGATTTGGCTCTCTGGATACATAAAGATGGTCACAATGAATTCTATACTGTGAAAAGTCCACCTGGGATACAAATCAAAGAGTTGCTCGAAACTCTTCAACAACAACCCTGCACCCACCCAAAAAACAGTTATTTGCCTATCAATTTGGTTTTCACGAAACGCCGAAATAAATCTCCCGTTTATGATGTTCTTCAACTGAATGTGTTGCACAAAGGCCGCCCATGTTTCAGCTGGCACTATACTCGAGATATTGCAGTATATTTGCATAACTGACACTACTGATAGGGTTGCTGAAAACTCCGCCACGTCCCAGAACCGGTTCAGGTCTTCTTGAAGCTCATCCGATAGGCTAAATCCCCGAGTTTTCGTCAACCTTATGTTCTCCTTGAACCCGAAACGGTCTGATTTCTACAAATACATTCATTTGCTTGTCAATCTGGTCTTCACTGAGGCATGAGTCGGTCTTTGTGCAGCACATTCAGTTGGGTCTCTCGTGAGAAGCAAATCTATACACAAACGAGTGTATTAGTCGAAGTAAATCTAGAATACTCGTTCCGAAACATCATGGATGTGTACGTGGAAGGCGGTGTTTTCTGTTACCACGGTAAGCAAGCTGCACTGTCCTCTGATGTTTCACCAATTTTGGTTACCACACGGCGCTTCAATGAAATTACCGGCTACGTAGTTCTAATATAACTTACTTTCGAAAATACCAGGAAATATCAACTTTGCTTAGACGACCTCGATAAAATGTAGCACATCAGCGAACGGCCATCTAAGTGACGCTCCAGTCGGAAAAATGCCGGACTGTCAAATAAGCACAGAAAATGTTTACCAAAATTACTTGTGTTTGAAATTGAATCCGGGGGTGTTGTTCTTTCAGAAGAAACGAGATTTTAATGTTTTGTGTAGTCCCATTTATCGCTCGGTCCCTAGTCCCAGCAAAGTTCGCCCAGAGAAAACTCGGTATTTCACAATAAACCATGGTTTATTTTGTGTATGAAACGAAAACTTAACATTAGTGAGTAAAGCGCATGCGCAACAAAATCACCACCAAAGTGTTTCCTCCATTAACCGGGATCGGTTTATGGACGGCTCGCTAAGGCGATTCCCATTCGTGAGTTTCTGGCATCAAACACTGTGAACAGCTTGTACATCAGCTTGGTTCCCAAAACCCATCCGGGAAAGTCAGTTGAAATGCGCAATCCAGATTTGCAAATGACTCGTGATCTGTCCCTTTTCTAAAAGTGAAATGAATTAGTTGTCGATGGAAGCAACGGATATACGTTAACAGGGTAACAGAACGAGTAGACAAAAGCGACTGAAACATGAGGCAGCCTGGTGCAGCACATTCAGTTGCCTGAGAACATCATAAACGAGAGACTCAGCTGGGTCCCAGGTTAGTCACTCGAAAGAACCAAATTAGTTTGCAGACGAGTGTATATTCGCTAATTTCGTGCAATTTGGTTTCAAGTAGAACATAAGGTTGACGGAAACCCGG
>NW_008752820.1:0-7102 GCF_000715545.1 Opisthorchis viverrini | reverse complement strand
GGAAACCCGGGGACTGCGCCTACCTGATGAGCCCCAAGAAGGGCGAAACCGGTAGTGGGCTGTCGATGGATTTTCAGCAACCTTATGAGTAGTACATTACAAATAGACAAAAGCTTACTTTTAACAGATCATCTGCGGGGTAGCGTGGATTAACTCTTGAATCATGCTAGTCCAACAAAAGTGACGTTGCCTTTTTTCAATCTGCCAGCCGTTGTTTCGTTCTGGCAAACCCCACATTCTTCGTGCTTAATGGAGCATCATTAATGGTTGCCGTGAATGAACCCTAGTCTAACGCGAAAATAATGCGGCACATTCATTTGAAGAATCTCAACAAGAAAGTTCTCCGGCTGAGATCCTCTCCCGCAAATTCGAACTTCATCTGCATGCAGCGAGTTTAGTTAGGCTAAATGTACTGCGAAATTTTGTGGTGTGGAATTGTCTCGGACAACAGACTCTTATAAAACGCCGAACAAAAAATTAACGTTTTTTTTTAAAATTAGAACAAATGGAGTTTGCTTTCCAATCCAAATGAGATGATTTTTCGCCTGTGCAGAGTATGAACCCACCCTTTCCCAAAGTTCATCCATTCTCCAGGAAACGTGGACCGAGTCAAATTGAACAAGCAATAATGGATAATTATGTGCTCTCGCGCAGTCCAGCAAATATACTCCCTGGCTCATTCGGTTTTCTGATGCTTGCAGCAAAGCATACATTAGTTCGAGTCCGTCCTGAGGCCCATAGAGGTAAGGAACCAAGGTGTTAAATCGAACGTTGCAATTTTGCTGACAAATTACGTTGTGTCCCAGTGAAATTCTGAAACAAGTAGGACATGCCACTAGATTCCAGCATAACATGTTCATCGTCACTAGAAAGTACAAACAAACCAAAAACAAAACCAAATCTAGTGGAGTTTGTTTGGGTCAAAATTGAAGCAGCTCGTTTTTATTGCGTCAAACAACTGCATTAGATTGAATGCAAGTAAACGCCGCCAGTTTGCTAGGCATTCCCCTCACCCCTATGGAAACGCCCATAGACAAAGTCACTCAAAGTTGTGCCGCCACGGTTTGTACTCAAACAGACAAAATAACGACAACATTTCAAATAGATTGCCGGTGGCTTTTGTCTTGGTTTCTACACCACGAAAAACAGCAAACTTATTTCTACCAAAGGGATGAAGACTTGCGGTGATCGATAAATTCCTACCTAACTAGGGAAATACGCATACAAATTCAGACAGTTTTGGGGTGTCTGTGAGTCATTCTGTGAGACATCGTGTTAACTCTGACGAATGAGATGTCTCTCTTTGAACGAGCGCCACTGACTGCCAATGCTGGTAAATCTTGCGGCGCAGTCACAGGGTGGTGCACGCCCTCGGTGCGGAGTACAGGTTTCTACCAGAATGACTTGTGCAATATCATTAACTCATCCATTGTGCGAGATTTTTTATTCCTTAACCGTTTTGAGGTTAACCTCAGCGCGGCTCAGCCAATGTACCCACCACATTCAAACACTGTCTTGGACTAACCGATGATTGAAAACTGAGAGATTTCTTCTGTCTTCTGTCAATACAGTTTCAAGAAGTTTCGTTGGCTGAACATTTCAACCGGCTTTGTTTCAGAAATGCCTGGAAATTTAAAGTCCTTCAAATGGACGCTAAACGGAACGCAGTCATGTGTAACACATCAACGAATGGCGGTCCACGTGACAGCGCAATGGAAAAATGGCTGGGTGGCAAAATAACTCACACATGAATGCTAGTCGCCAGTGTGTTCCCCCATTTTAGTCCGTTTAAGTTTAGGATTCTTAGCTTCATGGATTGTCCTTCAGGGGAACCTTGACGTGCCACATCCAAACATGCAACATCAGCGTGCAAAGTTCATCGGCGACAAAATCACCACAGAATTGTTCTCTCTAACAACCCTAATTCGGTTATGGATGGCTCGCTATAGTGATTACCATTTGTGTAAATTTCACATCGGAAACTGCGAACAATTTGTGCATTAGCTTGTGCCCGGGAAGTATATTCAACGGGCGCAATGCAGGTTAACAAATGGTTTGTGATACGCCCCCTTCCTTTAAATGAAATTTCATGAAGAATATTTCACCTGGAAATCTGAGAGTTTATGTTGTTGGATTCTTGAATCCAAAATGTCTTCAGTCTTGCTAGCGCAACTCAATAGACCGTGCAAACTACAAACGCAATGATCGAAATTGGGCATAAAACTAAGATACTTCTGAGGCGTCGGATAGTCATCGCGTTAACTCTGACCACTGGGACGTCTCTCCTTGAACGTGGAAACATGGGTGCTCGGGCGCCACTGGCTGCCATCGTTGGTAAATGGTGTGACGCAAAGTCACAGGATGGTGTCAGCAGATGCCTGTCTTCGGTGCGGAGTACAAGTTTCTATCAGAGTGACTTGTGCAATATCATTAATTCATCCATTGTGCGAGTTCCTCTATTCCTTAACCGTTTTGAGGTTGACCTCAGCGTGGCTCAGCCAATGTACCCACCACACCCAAACACTGTCCCATCTTGCTTTCCAGATTTGAGAAGTAATGTCATCTCTAGCCGTTTGAAGAGAACTGATACAACCTCAACCTCGCATGTCAGATGTCCGGGGTTCGAATCCCGGCACGGTCATTGGATATGCACCGCTGATGACCTATAATAAGAGCGACACTCGAGTCCACTGCGTCTCTTTGGTGTGGACTAACCGGACTAATTACTCCAGACCAGGAACACGATCGTTCAAACGATAACGGCGTTACTATCAACAACTGTACTTCCGTTTTGTGTGTCTGATATCTCATTCGGTATTCGATTTATTATTTGAACCGATTACCTTCAGAAATTGAAAATTCCCCGCTGCTTTTACATGTATCTCCTCTGGTTCCCTGTTGTGAACTTCTTTTGCATTTAATCCCTTGTAGATCATCTCACTTTTGACTGGTCAGCTGACGAATTCCTGGCAGTGAACCAGGCCATCATGTTCATGCCTCGGCCGTCCGACGCGTATCAATCCCGATCTTCGGGCGTTTTGAGGAGCGAAAGTTGATTATCTCTTAGTCTAAGGTTGTACTCCGGGAAACATACATCCGAACAAAGGACAGGATCAGTTTTCACACGAATCAAAGCTATTCAACCAAACAGTCGATTAATCCAAATGCAGACCATAAGGCAACGCATATCGTAAACCCAGCTGTAGGACTGCGGAAAGGATACGGAACACATGGTCAGATACATCAACCGAAGGCAGACGCTGTTTTGAAACCATATAAAAGCGAAATGGTAGAGATTACTTACACAAGCGACCCGGCACTCACGAGGTCTGTCCTACTGGCGAAAAAAACGTTCGCAGGATTGACGAGCCGATCAATCACAACCTCCTCAAGAAAGCTATACCGGTTTCAGTGATTTCGTTATTTTCGGTCAATCGGCTTTCACAATTCCAGTTGGGACCTTTTGTTGTAGTGTGCAGTCGATGTTGGCAGAACCAGAGAACATTGGAAATTCGCCACCCAATTGCAAGTTGATTTTGTCTTATCGATGTTTCTATTTAAAAGCTACACTCCGAATCTATTGATTTTTGATTACATAATCAGTAAAACCATCTATGTACCACTATCTTATGATTAAGCACTTTGCTAGCGCCAACGCCTCCAGTGTTCAGAACTGCACATCGTTCACTAGCCTATGTACATGGAGAGAAATGTACAGAGAGTTCATTCCGATCCTGTTTAACTATCATTGTTCGTCGGACGCACTATTTGAGATTGTGTACCATTACGATGGGGTGCGGTGAGCAGTGTGGAACTCACTTAGTTGCTTGAATTGTCCAGGAATCGGCCGACACCAGGGGACGGTATACTAGCGGCCCATCATAGCGGTAATCATGAATTCCGCCAAACGAGAAAATCCCACCCCTGTACACTCCGTCTTCATCGCTGTAGGGAAGTCAACAAATTTTGTAAACCGTTGGTAGCAAATCAATAGCAAGGCGAAAACGTTTATACCTGAAAGTATACTTTTTGTTTAATGAGAGCAAAGATATTAGCAGCAATTTCTCAACCACTTGAACTTAATATTGATAAAAGTAACCATTGAAAAAATAAACCATTTTTGATGAATTATCTGCTCGCTAGACTCCGGACCTAAGGAAATTGTGACAGAAATGTTCAAGGCCTTCAGACTAGGGGTTTGACGGTTTAACAATGTCGCTTTGCAATGGGGCATAACCGACAAATGTTGATTGGTGTTCATAATATCCATCTTTCTCGAGGAGTTTAGCACACAGATCAGAGCGAGTGGAATGCCCGAATCTACGAACTCTTCACATCTACATAACTCGCGCGGAGATATCCGAAAAAAAATTAAAACTCACGGACGAAACCAGAAAGTGAATACCGGTTCTTGGGGGAAAAACCTGAATAGGGACTGAGCAAAGTTCTCCGGGGTGACATCTGAAACAGGCGCAAGTCCCAATTTTCCAGAAAACAACTTGAGAAAATGTGGAAGCCCGACAATTTTTTCGATCATTTGAAAATTATGTCTCACAAAGCTATACTCCCCAATCTGCAATGAGTTATATTTAGTCAGGAACAATACATACCAAGACTACATCGGCAGCCTTCCGTCCTTCTAGTTGGCCATTACCAATTGAAGTGCAGGCTGGTTCCCCAAATTCTACGCTTGTGGAGGTGGAAGCCCGATAGGACACAAACACCGCCCCTCCGTATCTTTCTCTTGCAATAATTAGCGAAGTTCCGAGAGTAGTGTCTATTTCAACACTCAGGTGTTGACGTGGCCTACCGACTGCAATTTCCATGTATAAAAATCCCTGAGCGGATAGTTCGATTAAAATTTACGCGCACTTCAGGATGTATGTGGAATACTGTTGAAAAGGCATTCCTCTTCTGGCGTTCGAGCTTAATTCCTTCCACAGTTTCATTCCTTCAACTTCCATGTTATGGGAACAAAAAATACATACCTGTTCAACCCAACGTTTAGACCTGAACAACACCAGTGGAGATGAAACAGAATTAAATACATTCCAATCATAAAACAGGCCGGAATAGAAACCGTTTCTGAGAGAATGGAGAAACAAGTGGTGTGAACGTGAAACCAAAGGCTGCGCACGTCTGGTCGCGACAATTTGTTCACTTTGACTATACGCACGTGATTGGTCAGGGACAACGGACTGGAAAACTGGAGCGGTTGGTTTGAATTGAATTCTTCACCGAAACAATCAGAATATTCCGAATAGTGTGCGCTTATTGGTAACCAACCTCTCAGGCCACAAATTGATAAAAATACACAAAGTACGACAGCGCTAATTCGCTACACAGAAGTAACCGAAAAATCGCTACTGCTCGCTAAGCGTTTCCTATTTGGAGCAGCTGCGTAGCGTAAAATGTTTGCAAGACGGACTAGGTTGTAAAGCTCGCAAAATATTCTACAAAAATTTCGAAATATAAATGAAAATTGCTTTTAACACCCGCTTTCAAAGTAGACGCACTTAAGAGAAGGCAGTTTGACTGGCATATCGATTGCGACATCCGTCAACCGACTTGGTGCAAAGCGCAGTGGTCCGTCATCATCTTGGCCCACACACATGACTTTGTTGTTGTGGACATGGGTCCAACGGTTCATTTTTATGCCAATGAGTTCTATGTAATTTAGAGCCAGTGTCACTCTATTTATGATACAAACTTCGGTTGGCAATTTACACTAGATTGTCATTTTGACTGAATATAGTGACATTTGAATTCCTGACAAGTGGAAACACCTGGTTTACTGAGCACTTGGAAAGGCGACTGTGGCCAATGTGACATGATTATGTTTGTCAATACATGAAAACCAAGCTTCACCTGTCTGCGACAGTACGCCTTCCTGAATATACGGATATCTTGTAGACCCCTGTTTTCTTCTGGAAGATGTCTGCGTAGGTACTTTGCTTCAGCGCCTACAGCTATGCTGACATATGTACAGTCATTCACTTCCAGTGTGCAGGCTCTTGCTTCATTACACACAGTCTCTGAAACGACCCCTCAGTAAGTGCGGATAAGAGTGAAAGCAAACCTGGGTGGCTGTATTGAACCAGGTTTAGGCGCCTGACCTCAGTGGACTGATCCAATGGGTAAAACCACTGATGGTCTCACAAAGGCATATCACTGGGTCTCAAGCGTGGCTTTTACGATGCCAAAATGAGGGCTGCATTGTTATTTGATTGCGAATCATGCCCCCTGTGGGGAGATGATGAGGACCATCTTCATGAAGTCGCCCGGCAAGGTATCACTGTCGTCAGAGAATTCGTAATGAGATCATTTGGAAACAGGCAGTAGGTGCTTCAGTACTACGCATTCCGGAACATCGTCTGACGAGGACAGGGCTGCTCTGTATGCATCCTTCAGAATGGCACAGCCCATCAGATGAACAACTTATGGCTCGGCAGGATTGCACAAAATAAGTTACGGGGAACTTAGTTGTTTTAAGCGCAGTGCACATTCCAGGGAGATGTCCACTCGACCCTTCACTGGCATGACTGTAAGCACTGCAGGAAACAACGGTGGGATTCAACTGTTTTGCTAGTTTCTTTCAAGATCATTTGAGTGAGTGCCGGAATGCATTCTGGTAAACCAGAATGCGTGTGACGGGTCAGCGTGGGTAGTCCCCCTCACTCTTTGCCCGTTTATTGCCTTTGTTGCGTCTAAACCAATTAAACCAGCCTTGCGATTGTATGGCAGCGATTCATTGTATCATGGTTTCTTTCCTTCCTGTTGCTGATTCTCGTGACAGATAAATACATACGCCCATCTCGGTATGTAATCTATACAGGATTTGGCGAACCGAAGTCACTGTTAGTCAAAAGGCTTAATTGTCTTTTGACAACTGGAAGCAGTGAATGCTGAGGTCATCTTTGGCACGCGAGTTGAACTACGGCGAAGCGCTAAACTATTTCTTCCTTTGCAGTTAATCCCATCCATTCGACGATCTGTCAGGCCTACTTCATAGGCCCGCACCAGTCTCGGCCACGCGGTGTGTATCCATAAAATGCCCTGCTCATGTGGTATTTCCAAGCCGCATATTGGTGCTGCCAGACTC
>NW_008752819.1:5968-9068 GCF_000715545.1 Opisthorchis viverrini | reverse complement strand
GTTCTCATCACAATGTATTTAACATCCCTCTGGTTTAAGCAAAATTGAGGAAACAGTTTTTTGTCCTCAACCTGAAAGTTATGATCTGGATAGGTAATATTTTGGAGGTTAGAACGCCAGTCCACATATCGGGCCCGGATGTTTGACCTATGAGTAAAATAGGTGAGTTTGTCTTATACAGTTCTGAAACCAAGCAAATCTTGAACGTAGGCCACCGATTTTACCATGTGGTCTTGTGTTCGTACAGTTGTACAGTTCAATCATCAGGTACAATGAATAATTCATTTTTATGATTGTTACGTTAGCCATAAGTTTGTTGCTCTTTCGTCAAAGACGAAAAACCAGTTTTTCATGTAAACTTTTGTAAACTTTCAGTGAGGTATTTTCTTTTTGGTGAAGCTACTTCATGCTGAGAAGAATCGTGCAGCCGTTTTGAACCTGTTTGAAATATGCGACAGGACGCATCACGAAAAACTCCAAGGTGATCTAAAGGATCGATTAATTGATGGTGGGTGATGACTAACTGAGGATATATTCGGGACAAAGCAGTATTCGGCAGACCGCTGATTATCCTTTCATAGGCGAGCGGTTGAACTCAATGCGAAGATTGCGGTCATGAAACCTTCTAGAATTTTTCGAGATGCGGAATCCTGAAACAGCTATACAGTCCTTCTCGGAATTTTGACACAACTTGTCGTGAATCAAGAACGGAACCTCAAATAAAAGTAGCTGGCAATATTTTAGGTGCCTTCATTCCGTGGTTTAGACAGCACATCCATCTGGCCCACTCAGTCTACTTACTTCCAAATGAGCGTAAAAGCAAGGTGAGGGTTTTTCTTAATTTGGTGAAATCCCTTGTCTCGTTTTGTATTCTGTTTTGCATTCTCTATATTTACTACTTAGTGGGTAGTGTGCTTGGCCGATGTCCTGATTGGTCCTTTTATACTGTAAGTTGCAGTCCTGTCTGCGTTCCATGAACATGGTCGCTTAGGTGCATACCTTCTTTATAGTTTAGTCTACTTTCCGTGGTTTATTGAGAGATACTCATTCGCCTTATTTTGTTGTCTGACCCTTTGCAACTTGTTTGATCAGCCACANAATCACTTTGACCTATAGACCTCTTTCGAATCTTATGCAACGTTTTATAAATTCCAAAGAATTTTGGGAAAATACAAGCCCAATCGTCCACTTTTTAT
The DNA here is from genome assembly GCF_000715545.1 of Opisthorchis viverrini. NCBI lineage: Eukaryota > Metazoa > Platyhelminthes > Trematoda > Opisthorchiida > Opisthorchiidae > Opisthorchis > Opisthorchis viverrini. The sequence continues at coordinate 7,872 of NW_008752819.1, read as the reverse complement.
GTCAAAATACAACAACAACTGGGTCGTCAATCGATGAGTCGGGCACTCCAATCACATCGCTCAAGTGTGGACATGTTCGCCTATTCAGACTTGTAAATTTAAATGCCTCCAACGTGCGTTGGTGGAGTGGTTGTTACAAGCTCGCTTCGCATGTCAGATGTCCGGGGTTCAAATTCAGGCACGGCCTTTGGATATGCACTGCTGATGAGCTCTAATAAGAGCGAAACTCGAGTCCAGTGCTTCCCTTTGGTGTGGAATCACCCGAATATTTACGCCAGAACAGGAACACGGCCTTTCAAACGAGAGTGGTGTGACTATGAACAAAATACCTATCCCGCAAAACCCCAAAATTGCAACTCCATGATGCCGCGCTGGCTGCGGTAGGATCATGAACTATAATTACATTTTTCATGAAAATGTACAGAAGAAACCTAATTGTTGTAACAGTGAAAACTTACTTTCCCCCACCAAGAGTTGCGCTGCTGAAATCCGAGTAGTGGTTTTATATAGGTGCGTGAATTTTTCACTGATAGCTAAAGAACAAACAGGGTTTCTGGAGGCCACCTTTTAACTCGGATAAAGCTCAGAATTATTGGATCGTGGAAGTGCTGTTTTTGCGGGAAGATATCAGCTGTCTCAACGTTCACAGGCTGGTAGGTTCAGCATTTATTCATGTTTCCTCAAAGAAATCAACCAAATATTGAACGTAGGTCGCCGATTTTTACGGATAGACTTGTGTTCATAAATTTATACAGTTTATTCATCAGGTACAATGAATAATTCATTTTTATGATTGTTATGTTAGCCATAAGTTTGGTGCTCTTTTGTCAAAGACGAAAAACCAGTTTTTCATGTAAACTTTTGTAAACTTTCAGTGAGGTATTTTCTTTTTGGTGAAGCTACTTCATGCTGAGAAGAATCGTGCAGCCGTTTTGAACCTGTTTGAAATCATATTTCGGAGGTTAGAACGCCAGTCCACATAACAGGCCCGAATGTTAGACCTATACGTAAAATAGGTGAGTTTATCTTATGCAGTTCTAAAACCAACCAAATCTTGAACGTACGCCGCCGATTTTACGTGTGGTGTGGTGTTCGTATAGTTGTACAGTTCAATCATCAGGTACAATGAATAATTCATTTTTATGATTGTTACGTTAGCCATAAGTTTGTTGCTCTTTCGTCAAAGACGAAAAACCAGTTTTTCATGTAAATGTTTGTAAACTTTGATTGAGGTATTTTCTTTTTGGTGAAGCTACTTCATGCTGAGAAGAATCGTGCAGCCGTTTTGAACCTGTTTGAAATCTGCGACAGGACGCATCACGAAAAACTCCAAGGTGATCTAAAGGATCGATTAATTGATGGTGGGTGATGACTAACTGAGGATATATTCGGGACGAAGCAGTATTCGGCAGACCACTGATTATCCTTTCATAGGCGAGCGGTTGAGCTTAGTCCGATGATTGTGGTGGAACGCTGAAACAGCTATACAGTCCTTCTCGGAATTTTAACAAACTTGTCGTGACTCAAGAACGAAACCTCAAATAAAAGTAGCTGGCAATATTTTAGGTGCCTTCATTCCGTGGTTTAGACAGCACATCCACCTGGCTCGCTCAGTTTACTTACTTCCAAATGAGCGTAAAAGCAAGGTGAGGGTTTTTCGTAATTTGGTGAAATCCCTTGTCTCGTTTTGTATTCTGTTTTGCATTCTCTATATTTACTACTTAGTGGGTAGTGTGCTTGGCCGATGTCCTGATTGGTCCTTTTATACTGTAAGTTGCAGTCCTGTCTGCGTTCCATGAACATGGTCGCTTAGGTGCATACCTTCTTTATAGTTTAGTCTACTTTCCGTGGTTTATTGAGAGATACTCATTCGCCTTATTTTGTTGTCTGACCCTTTGCAACTT
>NW_008752819.1:0-2358 GCF_000715545.1 Opisthorchis viverrini | reverse complement strand
AATTTATGGCCAGTAAACGCATTCTTGTGGCTAATTTGAATTCTTCAGTTGTGTCTGCCAGAGGCATTGAATAGGTTGTATGCTACAAATGTTTAAAGAATCCAGTTACAACACACACATTTTGTTGAATCACTAATACTTTGAAAAATTTTGGACATGCATTTTTCGGAAATTAGACACATGCAAAGGCTTGACCAGTTGTAAATTTCACAATGGGTGGCTTATTTTGCGGAAAGAAACTTTGAAAGAGGACGAGAGCAAACTGATTGCCATCAGAATTTGACCTTCAGGTTGTGGAGAAAAAATTGGAAGCGAACTCTTCCTCAGGACACGCGCCAAACTTCTAGTTGGGAATAGTTAGCGAACTAAATTAAAATTTTACGAATTCTTCTCGTTCGAGGTTGCCCTACAGGTTTTGTGTATACGTCTAATATCTACTTTTACCTTAGGGTATTATCCAACGCAGACACGAAAAAAATAAGGTGTATTGCTTGGCACATTGGGTTGATTTTCCAAGCCCTGTGGTATACTTTTGGGGAATAAGCCACAGTCTTTTATGCATTTGACTACATTTTTGCCGACGTTTGCATTTACAAACGGCAATGAATGTTATTTATTGCTAAATACTACAAACCTTGTCGATTTTAGATTCCAAATGCTTTTATTATTCCATTTCTTTTTCAAATATGTCAAAATTCCCACTTTTGTAAAGCCATTGATGTAATCAACAAATTAAGTCAGTTTTCTCCAACAGAAAAAACACACATGTGTGCGAAAGTTTTGGAGGAAGTTGATCTGTCCTATTATGGAAATTCTCAAGCACATTTCTTTGTTCCAGTGTAGCGCTGTAAGGTATTGGGTTTGCGAGTTGATAATTCGGATAGCCACTTACATGAAACTAACAATAAATGTCAGGAATTCTTATAATTCCCCGTTGTGAAAGTCTAGAATAACTGTCTTTTACCCGCTTTAGAATCCTAGTAAAGCATTCCACCATTCCAACGAATGACAGGGAATAAAGTTAAATTACAAGGAGAACATTCTTCCCGATCTTTTCCATCCTTTATATTCAGCGTTAATTATTTACTGATAGTAAGAAGATTAAGACTACAGAAATTTCACGTTTATACACTAGTCCCGGGTTTATTTTTTCAATCAATATAGTGAACAGAGTATTTCAAAACACTTCATTGTGTCACACACTCGAGCAATGATTTCATCCGGTACGATCAGTAATCAATGCGATCTGTGAGACCTTAAACAATTTAAACAGTCCTACAATGTGATGAATAAAAATCTGACTAAATTTAGGAACGATCGTTGAAGTTTCATTTTGCCAAACAAAGTACTTGGGTAACTGTTGTGGGACACCAGCAACAGATCATTTACTATGATATACACGCAGTCTTTAAATCACAACTCATTCGAAGTGACGTGAACGCGATGGAAAAGTAACTTTGAGAACGGTAATTTACTTCCTTTACTGAAAGACCTATTGCTGGGAGTCGTTCAATAATAACCTGGCTAAAGAAGGCTGTGAGGTCGACCGCGCCTACAATTCTTCCATAGAGGCAAACCAGGTGAACGCCGAAAGTGAAGTGTGAAAGATAACTTTCAGTTCCATGACGAGGTTTAACGGCATACTCAAGAATAAATACTGACTTGCATTGTCTATCCATTTTTCACACAGAAATAATGGTCAACCTATTCCACCAATATGTCCCAGCGCAAAATCTGAAAACGTTTGTAATCAAGGAATAGAAATGCACCAGAATACTTAATGTTCAGTGCGTTTGTATGAAGTTGAGCACTAAATCCTTCACAACTCCAAACCCATCACCTCGTAATCTGCCTACTGCCAATGCAAACATACGTTCACAAATGAGCGAAATTGTTACGCAATTCTACATTGATCTGCAGGCTCTTGCAAGCGATAAATGTATCGGATGATAAGGCATCCCTAGATTATTTTTGATCCATCAACGTGCACTGAGTTTACAATGAAGTTATAAGATAAAACACGATTTTTGGTGAACTAGTGGTTACACGCTCGCCTGGCATTTCAGATGTCCGGGTTCAAATCCCGGTACGCCCTTTGGATGTGCACTGCTGATGAGCTCCAGTAAGAGCGAAACCCGAGTCCAGTGCTTCCTCCTGGTGTGGACTCATGGGAATTATCATGCCAGAACAGGTGGACGACCGTTCAAACGAGTGGTGCGACTATGAATGACTATAACACGATCCTTCTACACAAAAAACGTCATTTTTTGCCTAAGAGCTTGTGGTAAACCAAACACATTTCAACGTCAGGCGCAACATGTCATTAAGATAGATGTTACTGAATGAACGTACAAAAGT
>NW_008752818.1:7720-9140 GCF_000715545.1 Opisthorchis viverrini | reverse complement strand
TGGTGGGAGGCAGCATAAGGTTTGTGTTAAATAATCCCTCGACAATATTTCTTCATGCGTCGAGACCTCGAATATCGTGGTTGCAGAAAGTTAGTGTGTGTAAAAACGGAGGGATCACGCACAAAATGCTTGCAGGTACCTAAATTGACACGTAATAGTCACTCAAAAACCTTCCGTTAATATGAAGTCCACTGGGCAACAAGAGATTGCTGAACTAAAGCAATTTAATGGGTTTTCCCTTTCTGAACTGGTAAACTACCTAAGGGCGGCATGTCTATGTCCGAACGATGGATTCAAGACACTTTTAAACAAGCAGCTTGTTTTTTCATCCTACTTTTGTTCACCCGTTATCCGACTCTCTGCTGGAGAGAGAAACAAGGACGCAGGTCGGAGCACATGAGTTGCAGATCAGGTGGATGCTGCTCTGTTCGCCGAGCTTGCAGACGCTTTGTTACCGATCGTGGGGACATAGTCAGCTACCAGTATTTCAATATATTGTCAGACTGAACGCACGAAATTCCACTCTGTCACGGCAATTAGAACAAAAGTAAGAATAAATTGCAAGAGTCATATTTCATAAACATCACAACGGCTACAGATCTTCTACAAACCGCAGCTGAGCGTACCACAAACGATAACTTAGTGTCGCCCTTCGGTTGCATGTGCTAGTTCCTCGTAGGCTTCAACAGCTATCTGGGCTTCTGCTTTTGATGTGTCTGTCTGTGCTGATACGAGCTCTGCCTGAGCTCGTGTTAAGCCCTCCTTGACTGCGTGGGCGTCAAGCTGATCCAGAGTGGCAGCTTCCTCGGCGAGAACCTGCATGCTGGAATCGCTGTTAACTGTGACAGTCCCACTGCTCACTAGGTAATAGTGAAACAAAAAGAGAGAGACAAACGGTGGAATGATCAATATAGTTACAATTCAGGGTTTAGCTAAGAATACAAGGTGTGCATCACAGGTAGAAATGGCTATTGAAAAGCGGATGAGATATGGCGGGTGAGATGTTTCACCTGCAAGTCACTGAAAGTATGACAATGTTTCCGCAAATTAAGCACGCCCGTTGTTTGAACTGGCAACAAAACCGAAGTACAACCGTACAACTGTATGCTGATTTGGTTTAATAAAATCCTGTCATGAAGAGAGTTGCAGAATGAAAAGGGGAAAGGGGAAAGATACACTTCAAGGTGTCAACACGCTCAGAATTCAGTCAGACGAACCGGATACCAGGTAAAACTAAATGCAACCACAGAGATGTGCAGCAGCGGAAGTGATGTTTCTACGAACAGTGTGTGTTCAGGGACAGCGGACAAACCTCGCTATCCTCTACATCCGCTTGAACAAACAGCATCGATGAGTAGAATCAGATGGACGTTACCCAACTCGAATTACTCGACACCAAGGGGTTCAGGGATACGTTATA
>NW_008752818.1:0-6888 GCF_000715545.1 Opisthorchis viverrini | reverse complement strand
ATGCACACATATATGTATATATACACAACATTCAAAGCATCATAAAAATTATCTTTGATGGTGTGAGAGCCGCAGTCAATTGAGGCTTAAGAAAACAGGACAGATAGTGATCAGCTTCCAGCTTATGGGACTTCGTCACGGACGTTGAGAGGCGAGCCGTTTAGGGGCAACTAATAACGGGTATCTAGTCAAACAAGGACCTCTCATCCCGACAGTTTGGGACGATCGCGGTCCGGCACATCCTGCTGCAGTAACCTCTAAATCACTAGAGGTGCTCATCCGGAAGCGAGTGAGGAGTGATGAGGCAGTCATCTCAAATCTGTGCTTGCACTTGAATTCTTTGTTTCTGATACACGGCACACACCCAAGTCAAGAGAGTTCAGTGTGAGAACAAGAGCAGCTTGTTTTCCTGTTTGCTTTAGAGTGCAAACATTGAAAACAGCCAGGTAAACTGGGTGTCAAAGAATGAAGAATGATTTCGAACTGCCTGAGGATGTCTGCCCAAATCGATGGAGGACGAAGTCATGAGTACGAACTGATGAGCTTACAAGACGATAGTTATCAATAGGATGGGGATAGTGGGAAAGAAAAAATGTGGGAGAAAAAGAAGGGGAACGTCAGTAGTCGTCTGTTTTGGTCTACCATCCCTGTTGTATGCAACAAATAAGGCAACTCGGCTGATGGCACCACGCGATGGTCGAAGTGGTCGATGTGTTAGTTGCAGGTACCGTAGTTGTACGTGGAATTAAATACTGCCATGGCGCCCAGACCTTGACAGGAGGATGATTAGGGTTCTCAAACAAAGTCTTTGGCTCAAAAGCCTGACTGCAAGGCAGCAGTGCTTTTCCGAAAGTACAAGGGCATAACCATTGTTATACAAGTCATCACACATGTTCCAACCCACAACTTGGAAGGCCGGGAGAATGGTTAGATCAGATTTCTAACCACTGACCAAGCTGGTAAGAGAAACTCCGCCAGTGTTTCACGGACATCCCCCAGTATAGCTCAATGGGTTAGCGTCACACCAATCTCTTCGTGATAGTCCATCCAAAGTTTCACGAGGCTCAGACATGCCAGAAAGTCCAACGTGGAGTAGCCCGATGAAGAACGAGTCTCCGCGGTGCGAGAAATCGTATTACGAGTCGCAGGCTAGAAGAAGGGTTGTAGAAAACAACCGTACATCCTCCCACTGCCTTGTGTGTCAGACTTTTGAGTCAAGGACTCAAGGTGGGATGTCCCTACCAAACCCACTACCTAGTACTGAACAACCGGGAAGTACTGTTCTTTGTCCACCGACGTCCCTCCGCGTGCTGTGCTGGATTGGATCCCAGTGAAAAGTCATCTTTGAGTAGTCCGATTATCCACCTCAAGCAAGCTTAACGCTTCGACATAAAGAACGGTGCTTGTTTGTAGTGTAGATATACGTCCCAACGGACTGCAGTTCTGACGCCGAGAAGGATAACTTCTATCGAGAGTTATCCAGTGTCAAGCAAGAAGCATTAACATTGTGACCCTTGTGGGTGATGTGAATACCCAAATCAGTCGTCTGAGCTCCTTAGAATCACATCTGGGTGATCGGTTCGGAGTCAATGCTCATCTTATGGACAATGGAGAGTGATTCTTCCAGCTGTGTGCTGTTCATCAACTGTTTCCGGTCAGTCCAAACGTGCAGCATAGACGTTCGCATAGCGTAACCTGGCGGCCACCAATCGCAAATCAACCGTGGACCTAGTTGGATCACGTGGCCATTAGCGATGGATGGAAAGCCACAATTTAAGATTGCCGTTTCTTCAGAGGCACGCACCTCAATTCCGATCACGCCATAGTGCGTTCACGCCTGACAGTTCGTTTCCCTCAGGCCGTCACAAATCAGCAAGACGCATGCCAATCCACCGTCTAAGAATTACCGTTGCTCATAAGTATCGATCTAGGCTAGCTAAACAGCTCTCTGCAGTAAATGAATACTATACTGGTAACGGGCACATGAATGAAGCATGGCGTGCGGCGTTCAGTACTGTCTCTCCAGCTTCTCTGATACGATCAAATAACCACTGGATATTGTCCAGATCGTTAGCACTGAATGATACTAGGAAATCCATACCAGCAAGCAATGAGTACGACGGCACACGCAAATTTATCGAACAACAAATATTGGAGAGCCACAGGAAAGCCCGAGAGCTTTGACGGACATTCCAGAAGATGGAGAAGGTTTTTGCTATCGGAAACAGCCGTGCCCTAAACCGAATGCATACAACTGACTGGCCACAGGAAATCAAGGTGGCTAATTAATTCACTCATGATTACGGAAGACTCACTATCCGTCTCCCAGGGCATTCATTCACAGATTTGCGGCACACAGACAACCATAGCTCTTTTTGGATCTAACGCCGTCGTAAAACAAACAATATTTAAAAAAATCTAATTAATTATGCCCCACGGTTTGGCATGCGCTCCACATCTGAAAGATGTAAAAAGGCGCTGCAAGAGCGAGTAGGTTCGAACCCTGAACTCATGCTTGCGAATGTGTCGACTGAATTAGTGGATGGATGTCTACCCTGGCAGCTGCATCAGTCCCAGTGGTATAGCCAAAGATGATATTTTTATTCGGATTGAGAAGGCCAAAGCGGCTTTCGTGAACCTGCACCACTTGTGACGTAGGTGTGAGATAAGACTATATGCTAATAGTCCTGTCTACACTGCTGTGGTGCACTCCATATTATTATACGGATTAAAAACCTGGTCGTTGCGGTCTGAGCAGAACATCGATGTCACTAAAGGCATGCCAGCACCCACAGATGTGAAATCCCTCGTCTTTCCTCGGTCTCCTCAGTCGCTACGCTTCTGTCTTGTCTGCTATGTAACAACTCCGAGGTCCACTTAGCGAACTACTCACCAAGAACCACAAGTAGGACGTCAAAAGACTTTCGGTGTATGACCATCTTCGGAGCATTGCCCGAGTTTGGTAGGAATACCTGATCAGTAATCCGCCGTGTGCCAGACAGCTGACTTCGCATAACCAAGTGAGCCAGGGAAGGTCAAAAAACGACTTAGTAGCGAAGTATGAGAGCCACTACCAGCAAACTCAACTGCGCTGACTGCCCGCCTGCTCAATGTGGGATACCCCATTGATTAGGCATTGGCAAACATGGCGTAGTAGCACCCTGAATGGCTCTCGCGCATTCAAACTGTTGCTTCCAATACATAGCTCCCCTCCCGATCTCCCCAATGAAAAGTCCACCGACACCTCAGTATTGACGTATCAATCGGACCAGCTACGGACTCCAATGAGTAACCACCCAAACTCATCAACAAATGGAACTGTGGCGTATATAACCAAGACAAGTACGTTACCGGTGAGGTGAAAATGGTGATACAGAGTCTCCACAGTCATCATTCCAAAGAAGTCGGATTGTAAAGTGATGCGGCCCAGATTGAAGTACTTCGGGTGATACCGAGTGGTCCCTGCACGCTGAGGTGAATGCGGAAGTGGTCGAATTGGCAGGGTACCACTTCTTTTGAAGGACCTATCAGACAGTCCCGTGTGAATTTCAATTCAGTTTCTCAAATCACAAGCTGTGCTTCGAAGGGCAGTGGTTTCAGCAAACATAGCTTCGATCACCAAGGATAAGAATAAGGGAGTGAGAGACACTTGTAGGAGGCGGTGGCCCAATCAATTCACTGATATCAAATGGTTCTGTTTGCTGAATTGAACAAGGATTGAAAGCATTGCAGCGAAGGCGATAGCACTGATTCAAGACAGCCATTAGCTGAAAGGCAAGCAGCGCCGATAGTGCCCAAACACTTCTTTCTTTCACACTCCTCTGCCAGGTCAAGGGTTGGCTACCCCTCTGCTTCTGCCACTCTCAATTGGGCATGGAAACCAGCACTCTCTGCGGCAAACGATGGTTCGGCATACGCAACACATTTCCCAACCAACGCAGCTTCTGGTGTTGGACACATTCTTCAGTGGAAGTACCCGTCGCACAACCGAAAACTCGCTTCCTAATTGCTTCGTTCCGGGTACGTTGACACCGAACCACAGGAGCTGCTTCTGAGACAACGATTGTCGAACACATGAAGACGCTTCTGTTCCGCTGCTCGAATAGGCCAAGTCTCAGTCATACAACAAAACAGCCCGCACTGTAGCTTCATACACACGTCCTTGAGATTCAAGGATACACCACTCTGACACCATAGGTGTCTCAAATTGGCAAACGCGACCAGAGCTTTGCGGGTTCCTGCATTCACCTCATCTGTCACACTGCAATCAGAACTAATACAACTTCCAAGATACGTAAAACTCTCTACGGCTTCCAGTGAATCTTCCTGGCTGTAAGTGGTGTGTTCAGTGACTGCATGTACAGGAGCATGACCTTACACTTTGTGGGTGCAAAGTGCATAACAAAGGACGGGATGACTTTGGTCAGTTCATTCAAAAACACTCGCGCCTTCCCCTCCTCTTCGAAGATAGGAACGATGTCGTCTGCATATTCCAGATCGACAAGGTTTCCGTCACAGGCTAATTGAACACCGGGGTTTTGGAGACCTTCCAACGTTCGTTTCATTATTTCATCGATCACAAAGTTGAACAGGAATGGGGAGAGTGGGCATTCCTGACGGACACCGCTTTGTGTGCGGAAGCTTTTGGAGAGTTCGCCGTATACTCTCACAAGTCCGGAAGTCTGGGAATACAAAGAGCTTATTATATTCACGAACTTCCGGGGCATTCCTTGGTGGGCAAGCGTGTCAAGCAGAACAGACCGGTCAACCGAGTCAAACGCGCTTTGAAAATCCACGAAAACTAGAGTTGTGAGTCGCTTATACGTACGGCGTTGTTCTAGCATCTGGCGAAGTGCGAAGAGTTGGTCAACACAACCACTACCAGGCCGGGATCCCGCTTGCTGCTTTCTAGTCAGTGTTTCACAAGCCACCATAGGGCGACGAAGCACCAGTGACGCCAACAGTCTCGTTACAACCGGGGTCAAGCTGATCCCCCTGTGGTTGCCACTCGCTATGCCCCCCTTTTTGAAGATGGGAACTACCACCGACTCTCTCCAGTTGTCTGGGACAAACACCTTTTCCCAAATGCAAGCAAACAGATCAAACAAGCGTTGACTGAGGACTTCACCCCTATCTTTGAACAATGCGGGTGGGAGGTCGTCAGGACCAAAGGCTCGGTGGCGCATAAGGGAACATACGCAGTCATAAACCTTCGAAGCCGTAGGAGGTTCCAATTTCACCGTCCAGGGTTCTACGTCACCTGTGAGCTCCAGATGGGTGCCAACTGGTGGCCATGACAATTGTCATTCGAAGTATTCGGCCCATCGGCCGAGGCGTCCTTCCTTATTTACGATGTTCACCTCATTCCGATCCTTGATGGTTTCGCTCACAGGCGGTTTCCGGATCAACTGAAATAATCTTCGGGCATTACCGGTTTTCCGGGCCTCTTCCATTTCCTTGGCATTCTGTGTCCAAGTACTCTGTCCAGAGTAATCTGTGGAGTGTAAACAGCTCTTCCGTCGAGGGAGTGAACTTTCCCGAAAATTATCCGATGTACTCCAGCATTACTGATCTGGTGTAAGCACCAAATGCTTCGAGGGCACCTGTGGTCAAATAAAGAGAAAATTCGAAGGTTCTCCACACTCTCTGATCCATAAAGTAGAACAGCTCGGACCGCGCTATTGTGTATTTCACCCTTGACGGTCAAGGTGACATCACGCCGGTGCCACAAATGTCGGAGGTCTTCGGAGTTCGGAAAGTGATTTCGTCCGTCAGTCTGCCGGGACTTATGTAGCTACCTAGATAGACGAACTTATTTACCACATCGATTGGTTCACCTGCAGAGGCAGTTTACACGTAGCAATGCGGAAAAAATCGTTTAACTGCAACAATCTTTCGGTGACCAGCTGTTATGCTACTCAAAGGAAGGACAGGAGCTAAGGAACTGCCAGGTTGCTCAAGCCTAGAAACGCCCGGCTTGGGTTCGAACCATAGATCTTCCTGTCCGTACGTTCGTGCATTCGGGACTGAACCACCTTGAGTCTAGGTGTGACACCTAGGCCGAACCATGCAGCAGACTTATTTAGGTCAATCAGAATAGCTTGCAGTACTAAAGGACCTGATCCAAGAAGCGAAGTATCATCAGCGTACTCACTGTCCGTGGGCGAACGCCCCGGGATCATGCCTACTTTCGAAATGGCAGATGCAGGTAAACTTGAACGGACTATCAATTATGGGGTTAAGGAAAAAAGTTCTACATAGAAAACCTCTATCTGACACAACTGGATGTGCTGAATTCAGGAGAATTGGGCATCAACAGGCGTACAGGGGAGGAGGCATATAGAGCCTACATAAGAAGCAAGAATCTATAAGGGACACAATTTATCGCCAGACACTGATGATAAATGGAACCAGAAGCAGACATGAGATGGAGAAAACTGTCATTTTACGTTGTCGGATGGAGAAGCACAGTTTTACGGTTTGTCGCGAAGTGGAGATATGATTGGTGCAACCCCGGCAGGAGAGAAACCCAATTTGACTCTCGCGAATCTGACTCTGATGATGGTTCTTCCTGTATAGGATAATACCAGAGTAATACCACGTAAAGAAGAGGTGGTCCGCTTAACCTTCTTCAATCGATGGACATGTTTATACAGGGCTTTAGGATTTACTGCCGAGTGACAAGTAACAGTCGTGGACGGTTCTTGCTTTCACGGACAGCTAAATCATAGTGATTCGTCACGGTAACGTATTCGCTCCAGTTTGTCTCGCGCGCCTACGTTTCGTCATCTAATCTTTGTCCTACCCCGTGCACACCTCTTGTATTTCTGACCCAGTATCGGCCGGAGGTATGCGATAAGTGAAGGGTGTCCTAGTGACAGCATTTCC
>NW_008752817.1:0-9210 GCF_000715545.1 Opisthorchis viverrini | reverse complement strand
TAATCTGCCTCGGATTGAGCACCCTTATCCTCACATTACTATTTATTTGTATTGATATTTGCAGACCGGAACTAAAGAGGTTGTCTACAAAACGCGGAATTTTCCGAACCCCAAATTTACGCCAATAAATTCATGCGATTTTGTTTTCCGCATCTGATTGTTTTGACCTGTAACCATTTGAACCCTGACATTTGCATTGTACGTTGTCACCCACTGCTTCAACCCGTTTTGGCATTTGACGACAAATCGTCCTACGGTCAAGCCTTCCTCATTTCGGAAGTTGCTGTAGCGAATTGGCTAAAATTGATTCAGATTGGAAGTGTGCTCTGTTAATCTGTGGATGGGATACGAACAGTGAAGATAAGGCCTCAGGAATCCACCGGAGAGTGCGTCCACGTCATCATCTTGACAAAAAACGCCTTCAAGCAAAGTATTATTCACGAGGGAGACACTGAAGACCTTCTGTAATAAACTAGCTGAGATTTCCGGACACTTCGAGGTTTGACGCTCTAATACAGACAATTGAGTTCTATAATTCATTGGTTCACCTTAGTAAACAACCACAGAATGGAAGATAAACAACGATCATCCCACCTGAGTGTTCTACGTAAGTCGGTCGTCTTCGGGTTTGAGGCTAGGTAGTCGGATACTCGCAGATTAACCAGCCTTACGTGTGCATCATTTCCAACCCCGTGGCCCACTGATCCCCTCTCATTCGGTTACTTATCGAGTCACCGACATGCTAAACTCATGGATCAATTAAAAATGCATTGGACTGGACACAACACGTTCACTCAATGTTGGTTTTGAATTGACAGATTTTCGTGTTTTGAGCAGTGCTGAACAAATCAACGAAATCCATAAAACCACCATAATAGCCTTTACTTGAGTTACCAGTCTTCAAACAACTACACCTCAAATAACCGGGGTTTTCTAGGGCACGTCCACTTTGCCGCTACATTTGTTCGTCTGGGCTTCTTGCAACCCCGTTGCCCACTACACTACTTCGAGCTTCTTGAAACAAGCTTTGAATTAGAAATTCTGTTTATTCATAGGCATTCGACACAGTTATTTTTTCAAAGTTAGGATTGCTCTTATTTCTGCTCCACCACTCTGAAATCGTCCCCGCTATCATGGTACACGCAAGTAGCAATTTCATGAGTAGGTGAGGTGCTAGGTGGGTTACTTCTCCAAGTTGTGTTGGGAACAGGTTTCTTCGTGAAATGGGGACTTTTCTGTCCGTATGATAGAGTATACAATCTTATGAGTAGTGCATTAAAACATACATGTATCGCAACATGTCTAATATTGTAGCAACTGATACATCAGGCTGACTGGTGCAGCACATTCAGTAACCTGGAAATGAGAGATTCATATCAGTTACTCAACTGGGTTCCAGGTGAGTTTGCCGCAATCACACTTGTGCGTAGATATCAGGAGCTAGCATGCAATTGAAACCCTATCACAAATAACGTACTTTACTCCGAGGAACAAAGCTGCGAGAGGCACTGTCGTGACGCACAGGGAACATGGTGAATGTTAACCGCCAGTCTGTATTGTACACAGTGGTGGCTAATGTTGTAGTGTGCGTGGCGTGGGCTGGCGCAGTGACGTCCCGCCCACTGCATATACACTCTGGTGTGTAAGCCGCACCGAGTGGCAGGTTAACTCATTGTACTTGATGTGAAATCTTAATGAAGAGCACGTACGCACCTTCCTACCAGACATGACTTAACCTGACGTGGACCAACTTGATGCACATGGAGCCTGTTCTAGGTGTTAGCAGTATAAACAAAGCTTATGGGGAATGTTAAGTGTGATTTCACAGATCTGATGAAGCGAGCTGACTGAAAAATTCGATCAAGCTTAGTCAAACCAGTACAGTATTATGACACACCCCTTGGGTAAGTGAATTCCCAAATGCCACACTTCGAACAGCAGTCAACCTTCTAATCAGGCGAACAGTAAAGACGTTTTGGAAGCGATAGAGAAACAGCCTTACTCAAACGACACCTCCTTCCATGCTGTCCACCGTGATTTTCGCCACACTCGTTGTACGTGTTTTCTCTCCTTCTGGACCTCTCCTTGTCTCAACCTAGTGGTTCTGCGATCCACCACATGAATTTCATAGACATGTGCAATCGTGCAACATCTCGGAAAGAATAATGTGTGTTTATCTCATGGAAATTTCACAGTCACTCGATCAATCTAACTCACCACATCAAATTTCCCGATATCCCTATAATCCCTAGTTGCCCAACGACGAAAATGGCTTCACTCACCACATCAAATTCGCCGATATCCCTATAATTACTATTTCCCCAACGACGAAAATGGCTTCCACACGAATTGAGCCTCTCAAGGCAAGGAGATCCGTTGCAACGATAAACTCGGGCACTGCAAGTAGTTCAGCTCCGTGTTTCGCCTAGCCATACTTTCCCAGTCCATCGGAGACCCCACGTCAGCGATCTATTTAAACTACCCACAACACCCTGCGATGTAGAAACCGAATGTGATATTTCAATGGGATGATACGTTGTGAGGTTGATGCGCTGAAGTCCACAGCGGTTGTCGTGTGGGCGCTTCCCACCTACGTGGAATGTCATGACAGGTAAAACTCTTCATGCAGAATCGAAGCACCTGATGAAGCTGGGAGCGGGTTTTTGACTGTGGCGCAAATTTTGTTAGCTTGTGATCTGTGAAATCCCGAAATTAACTGCCTTCAATAAAACGGTGAATATGCCGGATTGAAGTGCAAATGGTTAGTAGCTGTCGACGAAATCAGCCGCAGCGGGAGTTTTTTTTGAAAATAGACTAAAAGGTTGTATTTCACCATGAAATAACAGTTGTAGGACTGCGCCAATGGCGATGTTTGATGCATCGGCAGAAGGTGATAAATGAGCGTCAGGTTGTGTATGACGTAAGTTTAAAGAATCGACCAGTGAAGCTTTAACTTGTTTGAAAGCACGCTTATCAGAATCATCCATATTGAGCTCTTTAAGAGGGGGGTTGCCAGCTAATAGGTTCGTAAAGGGTGCCGGATGTTTTGCAGCGCTCTGAATAAAACGGCAATAAAAATCAATCCACTCCCCAAAAAAAACGTTCAACCTGTTCAACAGAGATGGGGAGAGGAAAATTGCGAATGTCATCCAGTTCATCGAACAGAGATCACCTCCCCACATTGACAAATTTGGCGATGTCACACATTTAGCTGGTATCATTCCCCTCGTCAGCTGTCATTTCGCACAATCTCCCATTTGTATGAGCTGCAAATATCCGTTTTTGATAAGCCTCCTCATGTGTAGCCGACACAAGCACAATCAGTAACCGTATTGACATTATATCCCAGTCATCCTAGTGCTCCTAATCGTGATTATATGTTGCAGTTTTTCCGTTAGCTTTCCAGAGTTCACGCGGAAATCCCTCTTCTCACGGTTCAAACTCGTTTCATGTTCGCGAACACGCACTTCAACTATTGAGTAATCTGAATGCATCAGCTTTCAGGAAGTTGTGCAAGAGGGCTTCGCTGCTCGGAATTTCATTCGAAAATCCGAGGATGGTCAAGCGGGTGGACTTCATCGTGCGCGGTTAGCAAAACCACACTCAGGTAACGTTCTCTGGTTCATCCCATAAATCACCTGGTACGATTGGCGGTTTTCTGCTTCTACAGTTTCCCCAACCACTGCAGACAACAAAGTAGTGTACGCGCTTCCAACGAAATGTATATATTTGTGAGGAAAATGATGACGAATCACTGGAATACAAGGTAGAAACGAGTTTTGGGAAAGATTTGGAGAAAGATGTGAAAAGGAGGTTTATTCATTCGTTTATTTAAATGCCCGAAATTCTATACACATGGGACAGCAATTGAACGAATAGCATTAGACGCCCTCACAAATATTGATTGCCGACTTACCGCAGCATTTTATATTGTACAGCTTAATCACAGAGTTCAGCAATCCGCACGAACCGCCAGTATCGTCCAACTGACAGGAACTCCCGATTTTCTACAATGGCATGCAAATTACTTAGATTGTTAATGGAACCACCTCAATTAATGGCGTTGGAATAAATGAAAATAATGCGATTGAGGTTTCCTTGATTGCTGCCTTGATTGACATGGAGACACAAGCAAAAACAGGATGAGACTTGGGAGTGTTTACTCACACCCGACTCCAGCCCTACGGTGATGAGTTTAATGCGTGTCTGCTCGGTCTGGAAGCAAATGATTGGCGGGCGAGACGGAATATATGTGATGCGGATACGATCAACTCACCAAGCAATTGAAACCAAAGCAACTCAGCTGTGATTTACAGTGTTCCTTGGAGAAGTCGATCCCAGCACCCATGTACCAAGGCGTTTAAAGCATTGCGCTCAGACCCTGCGTTTCCCACTGAAGTCTGCGCAGTAAACGCTGCTCTCTGAATCGATTATCGGCTGGGTTGGGTTCGCAAGCCTGAGTAGACCCATCAGGATAAGAAGCAGATACGACAAATGTATCAATTCAAAAGTGGTCATCTCACTGCCAGATTGCGAAGCGAACCGGCTGGTGGTCACTGGTCATGTGTTTGTAAGAGTTCAGAACTCCAACCGCATTGGACAGCAGTTGACTGGTTACGGATGACACCTGATTGGTCTGGCTGGTTCATAATGATGAGACACGAGAAAGTCGTTTCAGATGTTGACAAGATTTCAAGGAAAGTTTGTGTGTGTGCGTCTATGGACCGAAGAAAACCCCCCGCGAATAAGGTGCAAGTGCCAGAGTGTTCAATCAGAGGATTGCACCGACATGGGTGAACTGTGATTAGGTTTCGCAGACCACATTATGGCAACAGAATGATACACTCCACCTGGAAACTACATCGTTGCCTGTTGCTTGATTACGATTTTGGTTAAATAGATAACACTTGAGGGCGGCAGCGAAAGCGGCGGCCAATGGGCGATATGTGAAATATGTCAGCCCCGATTAGTGCTATGCGCTTTATCCCAACTAGTTTCAGGCGAGTTCATAAACCTACCCCTGTTTTAAATTTGGCGTCAAGAAGCGCCTATTTCTGACAGCCGAGCGCGCTCCTGCGTCTTTGTGGTTCGGGCTCATTGTTACAGCTCACATATCTGATCAGGGAGTGGAACAACATGCGAAGTTTTACCGATTTATTGAGCTATCGATCAGAAACCGTGGACACAACCTAGCTACTAGAGAACACGGTCAAATCCCGCTCCCGGGTGTGACGAAATACCGGGTTGTACACGAATTTGGATTCGATATACTACTTTAGGCATTGACAAGCTGAAAAAGAGATATTACAGAAGGCTGGTATTTCGATGACGGGATGGCTAACCTGAGTTATCAAACTCTGAGCTGTCCATATCGAAAGTACAGCTCGATTTCACCGGAATGTGAAACTGTCATCAAGTATCAGGCAATCATAATCATAAATCAGGTAATCATCATCCTAAATATTGGGAGATCTGCCAACTGGTTCTGTGAAACTATAGTGCGATTTCGGAATGACCCAAGAAGGCTGGTGAAGTAAACTACACGAAATGTATACTCTCAGCCAACTGCGCGATCAACTGAATCTGTCTTCGCTGTCGAGTATATCGGTATTGTTTTCCTGGATCTTCATCAATAGGGCCGTATGTTACTCGGGATAATATTAGATGTTTCCGGGTCAGAAAGTGAGCATTGTCAGGATCATCCAGCACTGGGACCAGTGTGCCATTGTTCAGTATTCGTTCCACTTCCGTCAGATGTGTCGTCAGGAGGCACTTGCTCCAGAGACACTGCTAGTAGGACACGCCGAATCGATCTGAGCCTTCTCTCGCAGACGCCAATGGGTTCAACTTGGTAAAGGGAAGGTGTGTCATTTCCCTTTCTGCTGGCAAACCTGACCACTGTTTGCGTCCCATGGATTCCCTCAAAACTGGTTGAACCGCAGTCGTGGCGCTTAAGATTCGTTCTGTTGTTGTAGAGGTCTTCGGGTATTCGAAGTGCCCATGCTACTCTCAGATTCATGATAGTGGTCTACAATGCCTTGTGCCACCGGGTGGTCTCCTGGAAAACTAACGGGATGTTTTGTGAACTCTGGCGAAACACTGTTGTCCACACACGGAAGACCGTTGAAGAATATTGGGTATAACTTGTGAATCGGTGATTTGTTACATGGTCTCCTACTGTCTCCGTTCGCGTCAAGTTTATGGGTGGTGCTCAGCTCTGTGGAAAGAGTTCTTGGCTGACCACATTGCAATTTGAGTCGTGTGGTCTCGTTCGGATCTTTGAGATGCGGGACGTTATTAGCTGGGCTACTTTTCCCAACTGTTGTACTGTGTAGGGANTACTGTGTAGGGAAGATCTGGACCTGATGAATCAAGCAACTGCTCGCCGTAGCAAAGTCTGGTGTCGCGGTAGATGAAAACCATGGCGGTCCTCTTGAGTACCAGGTCCGTGGATTTTTAGTGAAGTTGCCCGAATTCAGTCTTAGGCCACTGGTGTTCATCATGCTTCGAAAATTCAGAACCTTGAATCCAACATTCCAACAGCTGAGTGTTTCGTGCGGACGCCTGATGAGCTAAAGACGACAAGGTTTACTCTGGTCGGAACATGTCTCCTTTGAGGATGTCTTGTATTTTCGTGCATTGGACTAAGCCCACTTTCCACAAAAGTTGTAAGCCTCGAACGTGTGTTAAAAATGTAGTGCAGCAAATTCACTGAGCCAGTCCAGAATTATACGTTGTTGAACCGGGCTTCTAGTTGCTTCACCAGCTGACGCATTTGTCTAACCACCGATACAGCAGTCTGGAGCTCGAGGCGGGAAATGGTCACTGGCTTGAGAGGCACTAGTCTTGATTTTCCCATCGTCAGACTTCCATGAGCTTGCTCCACCGAATCGAGAACCGACCTCGACTGCGTCGGAGAAAGCATGCAACGACTGATCGTCGATAGCAAACTATTTAGACCCTACACATCTAGGGATAACTAATTACCCGACAGTTTGAATGTCATTTCTCCATTTCTTTCAAGGCTCTTCACTGTCTTGATTTGCTGCATCATCCCAGCTAAGGTGTAGTCTGCGGAGTTTTTGTGTGAATTGTTTTGATGGCAAAAAGGGGGGGCACAACGTAGCCCAAGGGATTAATTGACGAGGCCATACAGGTGTGAATACCTCGCTTGGTCACTGGAGGGTCAGGCATAGCTACTTTCAACTTGCAACTGACGCTCCTGATGCACCAGTAGAGTTCCAAGTTTCTGTGCGTGTCAGGGTGTTATGAGTTCATGGACGCCAAGTCGGTAGTGGGCTCGTTGGCTGGCATTTGTCATGTGACCTCGTCGCGGTTACTTATCCGCGACGTATGTAGACAGAAACCAACTTGTCTCAGCAACCTGGAGAGTTGATCCACTAACCTGAGAGCCTGAGGAGCGACACAATCATGGAACACGTGTAGCAGCCAAACTGCGGAGAAAACACGTTACCGCCGTCCGGACTTTCACCAAGGGACTCTCACGATAAGTTCCTTTTTTACTTGCTCCCATTTCGCATTGTATTCATTTTTATACGTGTCGCAACCATGTTTAAAACTTCTATTAGTGCACATTCACCTTCAGATTTGTATTATGACTATCATCAGCTGTGCACTAATAAACTCAACTACTATTCTCGAATTTCCCAGTTTGTGTGGATTAAAGTCGGGATGATGAGGAAACCATTCGATTGGCGCACTCATGACGTAGCCCTTAGATTCATTTTCTGATATGGCATTTGCACACGACCGTGTCCTTTACAAACGGAGCCAGACGCTTTTCTCATCACTTCAACCGAGACAAACACATCTCCTTCGAGTCTCTTTGATCGATAAACTCGAAATCAAATAAACGTAGCATGTCACTTTCTGCTGTCTCCTGTACGGCTGGCGAACGGGGCTCTGGTAGTTTCCATTCCGTTGCCTTCTACTAATTCTTTTCCCATCTACTTTCCGGGTACAACTGTGGAACACATTTTCGATGCTTCTGTAATTTGCTTGCAATCAATCAATATGAAATTATGTCTTTCCAAAAATGGTTTCATGTTTTCCGTCAACGCAAGTGTCGCAACAGCCAAGACATCCAGACCTTGCGTTGAAGACAAGCTTGCTTAGGTGAGAAAAGAGGGACGTAATTTCCCAGCATACGTTTAGCATTATAAACAATAGCCCGGCAGCCCAAGTGTGCCTGACGCAATTATTACGGTTCATGGGTGTTTCATCTCACGGTGTTACTTGTTACGCAATCGGTAGAAATGTAAGTTATTCAAGCCGAAGATTCTATGACAGATGCGAAACGTGAACTTGATATCTCGTCTGTTGTTACACAGTATGTAGAATCACCAAGGAAAAACGGAAAGAATGATTTCCAGCCACAGGGGAGTTACAGGGCTGAACACCTACATTTGTGACATAAGTAACCAAGCTTAGCATACATTGCTCACCAAATACGTCAACAATTATCCACGTTATTCTGTGTGATCAAGTGATTGGTAAACCCTTCTTCATGCCCAAACAATGCTTTACTTTAAAGGGTCAACGACCAGAAATAGAAAATCGGTGACCATAGACACTATAGTTGATCCGTCGGCTGCGAAGGACGCACCGATAGTTCCGTCATTATAAACCAGAGTTAGGGCTGTCCATGGACACACCGGGTCTTGCACCTAGGGCAGTCAATGAAAATATCGGGTCCCGTAGCTACCGAACACAATTCCTGTGGTACATGGCTTTCAAGGTGTTCATTGAGAGGAACATATACAATTACACCTAGGCTATTCGTTTTATTCGAACGAATAACGGTTTCATAACATGTGAGCGACGCTGGGTGCAAACAGCCAATACACCAGCGTCAGCTGCTAAATATGGGATGTTCTGACTAATTAGTTTTTGTTACCGCCAGTAATCCCAAATATCATCCTTTGCAGATATAGATAGATACCTTTAGATGTAAAATGTAAGATTGCACTTTTTAAAACCGAGCCATCTTAAACTGCCGGGAATCAAATACCGTTTGCGTTCGTTACATTTGGAAATCTGTTAGCGATGCAAATTTTTAACAGATACAACCGCATTGTAATTCTTGGCTATGTTTGTGCATAATCATGCAAACAACTTACCAAGTGAGTTGCGCTGTGTTTGGTCATATGACCGATGTATGCGCCTTGTTGAATTTTCTAGTATTCCCAA
>NW_008752816.1:0-9238 GCF_000715545.1 Opisthorchis viverrini | reverse complement strand
TTCATGTGGACGCAGGGCAGTACACTTGTCCTGTGGACGGTTGCGGGCGGGCCTTCAAACATCGTCGAGCGTTCGTGAAGCATCATGAAGTGCACTTTCCCGCACTTGATCGTAGGCGGTTTCGCTGTGATTTTGCTGGCTGTTGCAAATCCTATACCACACTACAGTTGTTGCAGGATCACCAGAACACACATGAGGCACTGGTGCCGTATGTATGCGATCACAAGTCGTGTGGACGCAGCTTCCACAGCAGTGCGCTCCTGACTGCCCACAAAAGAATTCACCTACCAGTCGAGAGCAGGATGCGGGTCCGATGTTCAGTGCACTCATGCGTGCAGTTGTTTCGGACGTACCAACAGATGGCCACCCACCGACAAAAGGCACATGATTTTCCCAAATACCGGTGTAATGCGTTGAACTGTGGGAAGGAGTTCACACGTATGGACAGTCTGACCAGGCACCGGGAGAGAAGCCGTGCTTGCCGTCGGTAATCGTTGTTCCGAAACCGAGAATGTGTACCGGCCCTATTCAGGGCCACCATATATTGATTGAACTCATCGAATTAATTCACTTTACACCCTCATCGGTTTCGCAGAACTCGGTGCATTGTTAGTTCTTCCTCGTTAGGCTGGGTGTCGTTGAGCTTTCACAGTGATCTAGGTATGAACGGCCGACTGAGGCAGATATTTGACCTGCCGTGGTATGCATCGAACTGCGTACTTTACGGGTGAGCAATGCGTATGGTGATGGGGTAGGAGTAGGAGGAGACGATCGAATAGGTCGCATGAGGAACACCGCCATGTAGTTCTCTGGAGGTTTTTTCTAACTAAATAGGGTAGAAAATCCCAGATTGTGATGAATCACTTGAGCAATGCAGTCGTAAATTCTGCATGTATGTATCTGATACCTGCCCAGCACTTGAAACAAATTCATGGTGTTTCATGGCATTTTACGATTTGCCTTCTACACCACACCATCTCTACACACATTGGTAAGTCCTGTAGAACGTGCCGTTCGTAGTCGGTCGATGATGAATGTAGAATGTGACAGCCATGTGTGTTATTGAACTTGATGAGAGAATAGGGTGACAGGTGTATCGTAATTGTGATAGCACCGACTAACTGGCGATGCATGTGGCTTTAGCTGAGTGTGGCGGGTGTCATAGTGTAATGGGATCGGAGCGGGGTGAACTGCGATCGTCCTGCAGTCCATACGTGTAACGAACATCATAACGTTCAGTTGGTGTCGCACAGCTGTGAAGCGCTGAGTGCCGGTCTCCGGGTCATATGAAACAAAATTTCATGATCGACAGCGCTACCCTAAACTGCTGACTGATTTAGGAATCAGGAATTACCATTTATCGATTTTTCTTGCTTCGTTGTGGTATTGTCTCCTGAGACAGTTGAGGGCGTTGAGCCAACTGGGCCCTCAATATGTGCGTTTAGGCAACGAGTACACCGGGAGGGAAGTGGGACCGTTAGTGCTCTTGTTGTGAGGTAATTAAGTTGCTTATCAGGTAACAAACACCAGCAAGTGCCTGTCTTACTAGAATGTCATGAACAGAATAGTAGGTGAACTTGATCAAAATAGATACGATTCGAAAGGTGGGAATAAGCCACAAAGTGACGAGGACGCTTGCTGAGAGTTCCTGATTGAAGTTCCGGAAGCGAAACGTGTCTTTTTCGCAGTATAACTGCTACATGTGTTCCGTAGTTGGCCGTGGAGACTTGAGGAGCTCTGTTGACTTCCTGTCCTGTGCGCGCGTATGTGTATTTGGTCGAGTTGCATGCCTGTTTGTTGTGTACAGTTTGAAGAGAGGAATGTCTCTTGGTGTTTGATAATTGCACGAACATGAATACAACTTGACCTGATGTGTTGAATGAAGTTCATAAGCCTGGCGTGTGACTCAAGTGGTAGCCGCGTAAACAAAATTGGTTGAGAAGTCTTAGTGTACATGTCGACTAAGGTTGCAAGTGGGACATGAGTTGTCACGTGGTTTGAGTGTTTGTGACGCGTGATCAAGTGAGTAACCTCTTCAAGACCAATTAATTTGTCTGTGTGCGTGCGGGAACTGCTCAAAATTTTGTGAGTTCAGTGCACCCAACTTTACGCCTCAAAAACCGTTTTGTATGACGACTCAGATTGTGGAGAGAATTTCGTTGATCGAACAGTTGTGCCGATCCACTGAGCACAACAGATCAGTCCTGGTTACCCCGGTAAATGTGAAGACCAACCACTTGCGAGGGATTTCCCCAGGGCCTACTGTCCTTCAGGACATTTTGACCAGTTGTCACGCACAGATGATCCACGATTAATTACTCTCTCTTAGGTTCACAAACGTCTCGAAACATCGCATTGTTTCCTGAGCTATTGTGAGATCAAATTAGTCATTTTACCCTAGAATATGTGGAATTCAGATATTCTTATCCGCTAGAATGATGTACTAGGGCAGCTGTCTTCCGAGCCTGTTTCCTGGTCCGAACGCGTCAATCTGAAATGGCTAGCTAGCTAATGGGAGTTCCTTAGTTCTGATTTGAACCGGAATCGGTAACGATGACTGGTTGCCCTTGCGCCACATACATCCACCAGGCTAGTTACCGGGGCACTCGCTCGTACGGTGACATGGATAGATGAATTGATACACATTTATTTATTCATTTACTCATTTTTATTCAATTATTTATTCAGACGACCCGATAGAGAAACTGATATGTAGATAGGACTATATATATATATATATATATATATAATGTATATATAATGTATATATAAGTAAATTGTTAGACAGATTGGATGGTAGATGCACAGAAAGATAACCAAATGGATAGATGGAAGATAGATGGCCAGATGGATAGATAGATAGACAGCCCGGTGGCTAGATATTTGCCCGCTTATTTTTCTCAAATAAGGATTCCTGCTAAAAGTTTTTCGGTGTATTTGGTGATATAGATTCGGACTTCAATCTCAGGAGTTGAAAGTTTTTGTTTGTTACAGGTTATACCTTGAAATTATCTTTGGTGTACAACAGGGTCATCCTAATCATGGGTTAGTGGATTTCATGAAGCAGTTCCCGGTTCGAATACATAACACCGCCACGAAATCCTTTCTTGATTCTGTCATCTGCTAAGGTAGCACCCTCCCGCTGGACATGCGTGCCTTGCATGCACGATTTGCTCAAAAATAACCCGAAATGTTTTTGATCCTCAGATAGTGAAAACGTGTCTTAGCGCATCTAGACACCATTTCCTCTGATCTAGTGCGAACATAATACAATCCCAAAATACTAATAATTTTGCCAGCCCATATATAGCGCCACAAAATTTGACCACACCTTTCCGCCAATCTTGGGTGAGTTACGTTTAAGTGGCCAAAATTCATACTTGGTATGGAGATGATATTTAGATACAGAGGCCAAACATCGACAATGATGTGGAAAACATGACCCGCTGTTGCGAGAACTGTGCTCCTAAAGATGTCCTTTATACCGGACGGAACCAACAGCCTTCTGGGTACATTGACTTCACAGACATCTCCGGTGGAGGACGTAATCTGATTTTGGTTGGCGCGCTTCCCAGTTTATTCAAGCTCGTTCTCGTGTTTTTTGTGACTTCATATATTTCCATCAGCGCTTTGAGACGTGCACTTGTATAGCTTGGTTTTCATCAATAAAACCTCTGATATTGGAGGCGAAATAGTAACACTGTTAGGACTAAACCTATGCTTATTCGGGCTTTATACCTAATTTATTTATTCATTTACTCATTTTTATTCAATTATTTATTCAGACGACCCGATAGAGAAACTGATATGTAGATAGGACTATATATATATATATATATATATATAATGTATATATAATGTATATATAAGTAAATTGTTAGACAGATTGGATGGTAGATGCACAGAAAGATAACCAAATGGATAGATGGAAGATAGATGGCCAGATGGATAGATAGATAGACAGCCCGGTGGCTAGATATTTGCCCGCTTATTTTTCTCAAATAAGGATTCCTGCTAAAAGTTTTTCGGTGTATTTGGTGATATAGATTCGGACTTCAATCTCAGGAGTTGAAAGTTTTTGTTTGTTACAGGTTATACCTTGAAATTATCTTTGGTGTACAACAGGGTCATCCTAATCATGGGTTAGTGGATTTCATGAAGCAGTTCCCGGTTCGAATACATAACACCGCCACGAAATCCTTTCTTGATTCTGTCATCTGCTAAGGTAGCACCCTCCCGCTGGACATGCGTGCCTTGCATGCACGATTTGCTCAAAAATAACCCGAAATGTTTTTGATCCTCAGATAGTGAAAACGTGTCTTAGCGCATCTAGACACCATTTCCTCTGATCTAGTGCGAACATAATACAATCCCAAAATACTAATAATTTTGCCAGCCCATATATAGCGCCACAAAATTTGACCACACCTTTCCGCCAATCTTGGGTGAGTTACGTTTAAGTGGCCAAAATTCATACTTGGTATGGAGATGATATTTAGATACAGAGGCCAAACATCGACAATGATGTGGAAAACATGACCCGCTGTTGCGAGAACTGTGCTCCTAAAGATGTCCTTTATACCGGACGGAACCAACAGCCTTCTGGGTACATTGACTTCACAGACATCTCCGGTGGAGGACGTAATCTGATTTTGGTTGGCGCGCTTCCCAGTTTATTCAAGCTCGTTCTCGTGTTTTTTGTGACTTCATATATTTCCATCAGCGCTTTGAGACGTGCACTTGTATAGCTTGGTTTTCATCAATAAAACCTCTGATATTGGAGGCGAAATAGTAACACTGTTAGGACTAAACCTATGCTTATTCGGGCTTTATACCTACAGCCATTGTGTAATCGCATGCATACCATCAAACGGTTTATCATTTAAAAATGATGAAGAGAGAAACTTCATCACTCTACTGGACAACGCTCTCTGTACATACCGCACTACTCCAAATAATTTGGTACCTAATAATCAGGCGTCAACCGAATTTTCCTGAACAACCTCAGATATCATCCTATCACCACATTTATGTACCATCAGAAGCGGACGCCACAGAGTCTCACCCTGTCAGATAATCACATGGGGCGAATCAATCTGTCTACTCAAAGTTATGGACTGTAACAAGCGTTGGTTTCTGAGAATGGTGCTGTGCTAATTTGTAAATTGATTCGCGCACACGTTGAGCACTGCAGCACTACACGACCACCCACAAACATGTGTCTTGGACGATATTTTTTCATTTTCCGTTGATTGTTTGTCGAACATCTATGTAGCAAGGCCAAACAAAACCCTCTTGCAAGCAATTTGTGCACTGTAGGTTTTGTGCGTTTGCCTTGTGGCTCAATACAAGCAGCCAGAGTTTTATAAACCGCGCAGTTAAAATTCCTGCTTCCGCCATCGGGTGGTCAGTAAATTTGGCAATTAATGTAACGCGTGGGCGGGTGCAGTAATTGGGTAGCCTGATGAGGACATCCACTAGGTTGTGACGTCTAAATTCACGATGGGAACTACGGTTCAGCCTCGTTGTGAAGGCCCATTCGTTGCGGGAAGGACCAGCGGCCGACGAGAGTGCCGGTTCAGGGAAATCGACTAAATAGCAAGCCATAACTCGAACGCGTAACTATACTTTTAACACCCAATGCATCACCGGCATATCTTCTAATGTAGTATCGGGGGGGAATGAGTTTCAAGAAGTTGAGAGTATTTAATAATATAATCATTCTTGTAGAATTTCCATGTGTTTTACAAACAGAGTAAGCTATTTTGATCATACTGGTGTATTGTGATCATAAGCATCCGTGAAGTTTAGCATGAATCAGCTGTTTCTTTCCATTTTTAGTGCATGATTCCGATGCGGAATATCTAAGTGTTTTACCGTCCTCCTATTAAACCATTTAATGACCATATCTTCAGCCAGTAAATCTCACTGCACTAATCGGCACATTACGTTAGGAAACCCCTTGTGTGTCACCAGGTATAGACTGTCGTATTGACAATCCTCGCTAAGTGTTGATGAAGACCGTTTGGGTCACTTGTCAGCTGGATTTG
Source organism: Opisthorchis viverrini (assembly GCF_000715545.1). Lineage (NCBI taxonomy): Eukaryota > Metazoa > Platyhelminthes > Trematoda > Opisthorchiida > Opisthorchiidae > Opisthorchis > Opisthorchis viverrini. The sequence continues at coordinate 3,188 of NW_008752816.1, read as the reverse complement.
TGTAACATATAAACCAATCAAAGCAACGATAGATCTCAGACGGATGTAGCCCTATTTACTGTTTTTAGGGAATAACATGAACTTTGTGAGGTCCATTTCTCTGACCGAATGCAAATGGCCATTGAGATTTCGTCCTGTAAGTGAATTCAATCTTTATTAAAAAGCTAGGAAGCACCGTACAGCTGTTTCATTCATATTGGGAATGGCCAGTAGCGACCATTTCACGAAACCCCAGGAAATGTAAATAAGTAGTCAACTCAGGTACCCTAAGGAAACAATAACGTTTTCTATCAGGGTTTGGAGCCGCAGAATAGGTCATCGTGAATTGGTTGAAGAGAGGCAGACATATTTCGTGGAGAGTTTCCGTGATTATTTTAGACAGTGATGCTGATGCGCATCCACGCACTTAGTGATTTTGTCAGATTACTGAACAAATTTCTCAAAGGCGGACATACTTCAAACCTCGCTGACAAAGCTATAGGTGAACGTCTCAAAACAATCGTTTCGTGAGCGACGAAAAGACTGTGCAGCAGGAGATTCAGCGGAAATACTTTCTCAGAAGCCTGAGGGAGTTGGTAGGTGAGGGTGGTTTCGTATGGAATACCAGTATAACAGGTGGTATACATTTCTTACCTTATAATGCCCGTACGTTTTTAAGAAGGACCTAACAAGTAGGCTTTCCAAAGTTTTGGGAAAAGTCAGGTCTATCAGTAACAATTTGTGGGCACACTGCTAGGCTGAAACTGTATTATATCTACCTGCCATGGTGGCTTTTGTGAGTGCATGGTATTTCAAATGAAAAACAATGTGTCCTGTAAATCCCTTGAGTTGTTTTTTTTATTTCGGACTTTGATGTGGCAAAATGATCATTCTGCAAGTAATCATTTAAGCTATATTCGGGTCTTGCAGCTCCAAGGTTAAAGGATACCACAATTGATGGGTTCGATTACACGGTTCGGGTTTTAGGATCGGATATAGGCTTGAATCAGGTTATTAGAACCTTTCAGCAACTACCGATTTCATTCTAGAGCTGGATAATGTAAAACAGGTCCTAAAATACATACACATGGCCTCAGTATTCTCTGCCACTGTTGATTTTGACTGTAAAACTCTCGTTTCGGCGGAACACTGGGAAAATGGTTTGATACCAGTATGTTGAATCGACCTAAGACTTTATTTGGGCTAGAAATACTCCTATTATTTAAGTCCGCCCACTGGATTGAAATTCGAACCTAGCAATTCACAATATTTAACGCATGTAGTCTTCAGTACAGTTTACCTGCAATCTAATTTATTTGACAATTAAGCATTGGTATTAGTTCACAGTCGTCAAACAAGTGCCTCGTTGGGTCTATCAAGTAGGTAATCCAGGAATTCGTGGTAATTCAGCTTTCCATCTCCATCCTCGTCATATTCTCTGATGAAGGCCTGCAAATCTTTTATGCTGGTGCTTTCTGCGTTGCCGCTTTCTTTGAGTACTTCATAAAGTTCGTCCATCGTAATATAGCCATTTTTGTCCTTATCAATATTGTGAAGGACCTGGTGCCAACTTGTGTACCTGAAGAGGGAAATAAAGGAGGTTGAGAGTTTTCGTGATACAACCGAATCAGAGTCAAGCAAGAGATGGACCTGTTTGAACGCCCTGTCAGCTGGTGAAGACTTAGTGAGGAGTTCTTTTCTTGACCTAACTCACCATTCACAAGTTTTCGGAAACTCCTCGACAACCAATTACCGATCTCGCTCTTCTCAGGGTGCGAAATGGTTTCCATTAATCCTATGAGAACTGTGTAACGTCAAGGGAATGAATTGCAACATTTCGAATATCGTACCAACTGGATCACAGGGCAGTCTTTACGCAGCACATTCACTTGAAGAATACCACGAACGGACGTTTCAGCTAAGTCTCTAGTCAACACCACAACAATTTGCAAATGAGAGTATCTCATCAATTAGTTATGAGATGATCGGGTCGCAACAAATTATCTTCAGTGTTTCTTTACCTGGCCAATTGTATTCGATGTTTCGCTACAAAGGGCAGCATAAATACAAGCAAAGACAGGGAGGGATAAGACGTACAACCAAGCGACGCACTTGCAGCACCGAATATATGTCGGCAGAATTCATAAGGAGCAGGCCTTCGAAAAAGTGTCGGGAACTAAGCCACCCCCATTCGTGAAGTCCTCCAGTCTGGTTTGCAACATGTGCTTTCCTCCACAATATGTATAATTTAGCCTCCTCTTACAACCTTTGAATGGAAGTTGAAATGGGACGAATCAATGATGATTCACTGGTGTATGGGAGGTTTTCTTGGAGGTTTTGATGAACACGGCTGACAGGGAGCTAACCGAAATACTACCGCCGGAGAATGATTTCTACGGAGTTAAACACCTCTTCAAGGCTCTTATTTGTACACAGCATTAATTTTGGAGGCGTTTTAATAGCTGCCTCGTTTGTTCTACCCCACTTTACTGACAGTAGCCTCTACGAACGTAGTGGTGTGAAGCATCATTACGCTTCACCGAGAATCAACTAGTGTTAACTATGGGTGCATGGGACTAGCATTCGTCCGAACAACTTGTTCTTTCGAATACGCATAGAATGATAAAACCCCTGTGACTGTCAGTTTTCGTATAGGTGTACCGTATCTGGTGCGCTGGATGGCGTAACTGCATCTCCCTGACACAAAGACTAAGATACTGTTTCACACAATGCCACAACCAAAACGCCACACGGTGCGCGACCCTGAAGAAGTGGAACACCAAAGGGTTAGCCGGTCGCAATCGCCTGCAGTGGTCATTTATAAGCGGTGTTGCTGGCACATTCCCACCGGGTCATAGGTGGAAACATCTAAATGCAATAAGGATTGTCTGAAAGGGAGCGAATAACGGCGAATATTATCTGGATCGTGTTACAGCCGAATGCAAAATCTGGGAAGCTTGAGAAAGTATTAGCAATATTACCCACTTGTGACAGCGTTGAGCACTCAAAAGGAAACTGTCTTATCTTGCACTAACATCGGGAGTATGGATAGTGGTGCTGTATGTGTAGCACGATTAGATTAGCAATGAGGCTTTATTTTGGTTCAGTGCAACCACCAATTATGTGCGGTCGGTAACATTCGGTAAATTGCGGTGACATTCTCATGCATTGCCAGTAATCGTAATACGTTCACAAGGAAATGTCTACAA
>NW_008752815.1:7324-9239 GCF_000715545.1 Opisthorchis viverrini | reverse complement strand
ATTAGAAACGACCTGTAATCGGTCAGCATATTAGGGGTGTAGATGGGCATCAAAACAGGTAGGATTATTTTGCCTCTTGTGTAGTTTCGCATCAAAAATTCATCTGGCTTAATTTAGTCCCATAGAATTTCGAACAACATTGCTTCGTTGATGAGTGTTGTATCCGTTCAACTGCTGGGTTAGAGTCACAAGAGAAGAAGACGACCAGAGGGAACTGTGTATTAACGCAATTACAAATTTCCAAATATATATATATATATATGTGTAAAATTGAAATGCAATAAAATAAGGTTGCTGAATATCCACATTCAGCTGCCTGAGAAAAGCAGAAAAGAGAGATTCAGTTGCGATCCAGATGAGTTTCCCGAAAGAACCAAATAAACTTGCAGATGAGTGCATATTCGCTAATTGTATATACATAAATAATTTCTCACAGTATTTGATGGTCGATCCGCTGTCAACCAACCAATGTGTCTCCCACACACCCACACCGGTTTTCGGGCGGTTGTTCCTTTGTCTCGGTTGATCATATTTGGCCGTTTCTGCGCCTATGTACGGGGTGCCTTGTCCACGGAGTGGATGTGAACTTTCTGTGTCCATATTTGGCCTTTCTCTGGCACATGATGAAATCGGACGTAATTCATACTTTCAAGCGTAATCGCACGGCCGTTTTTCACATGATTGTTTCGCTGTGCAGTAGGCTGATGCGCAGCCGTATTACCTCCCTTTTCAATTCGTAACTTTTTTCGGGCTGCTTGAATTGGATCGTGTTTTCTCTTCTTCTTCTTCGAGCTAACTTGGAGCCAGTTTGTTCGTTTCCGTTTTCGATTGTCTTAGCTGTAATCCACGCGGTGCTGCATTTCTGGCATCCTTTCTCTTGGGCCTAAGACTATCGTAAATAGTCCTAATTTCCCGTCAAATCGTGCATTCTGCGGGCGATTTTCCAACGGGAAGGTTTGGGTTTGGGGAATTTCGGTACATTGTCAAAAATGGTTGGATCGTATTGCCGGACGTCTTTTCTCCTCCCACTTTAAGTGAGTCAGTTTGAAGGTATTCACGACTCGTTCAGCCTGCCCGTTGGATTGAGGATGATAAGGCGGTGAGAACTTCTGCTCGATACCATTTTCTTTGCAAAACTGTCTGAAGTGTGTTGAGATGAACTGTGTTCCATTGTCAGTCACAATTAGCTCCGGATTACCAAAATTTTGGAACACTTTAACCACTTCATCGACCATAGACTGTGCCGTAGTATTGCACAAAAGGAATACATCTGGCCATTTAGTGAATGAATCCACCAAAATGAGATAAGTCTGACCATTGACTGGATCTGCATAATCCAAGTGAATTCTTTCCCATGGTTTCTTGCTTTTCGGCCATGGTTGTTCTGGACATTCGGGAGGTGCCTTTGCCGCCATTTGAAAAAGTTCACATTTCTGGCAAAACTGCTCTATTTCTGCGTCCATTTGAGGCCAATAAACGAAACTTCTCGCCAGGCCTTTCATACGAGTTGTACCTGGATGTCCTGAGTGAAACTGTTGCATCATTTGCTTTCCTAATTTCGTTGGCACTACAACTCCGTCTCCCGTCATTAAACAATTATCAACAATTGAAAGCGACTCACGTCGATTGAAAAATGGTCGTAGCTTTGGAGAGATTTCACCATTCGGCCACTTTGTCTGTATGTAGTTCATAACTTCCAATAAGATTTCTTCATTGATGGTATCTTTACGAATTGTCTCAACAGTGACTGGTAATCTTCCGACGTTTTCAATCAGGATCTGATGAACTTCGGGCTCGAATTTAGTGGCTGCGAACACACAATCATCATTCTCTCTTGGGTATGATTTGATGAGGCGAGACAAGGCATCTGCTTAACCGATTTCTTGCGTTGATCGGTGCTGAATAGTAAAATCAT
>NW_008752815.1:0-1177 GCF_000715545.1 Opisthorchis viverrini | reverse complement strand
TTATAAGCAGGCGGTGTAGTAATATGGACACTACAATGATCACATGTCTCTCGTGGAGTCAGTAAATCCAGGCCGCGCGACAGATGACAACCCTACTGAGCTTTGCTTTCCAAGAGCCACAGGGGTTATTAGTAATCCGGAGCCCAACAGTAAGTTGTTGATCTAATGCAGCCACTTGCTCTCATTTTATCAGCGTATCAGAATAAAACCTATTCAGCTTTTGATTAGAAACGACCTGTAATCGGTCAGCATATTAGGGGTGTAGATGGGCATCAAAACAGGTAGGATTATTTTGCCTCTTGTGTAGTTTCGCATCAAAAATTCATCTGGCTTAATTTAGTCCCATAGAATTTCGAACAACATTGCTTCGTTGATGAGTGTTGTATCCGTTCAACTGCTGGGTTAGAGTCACAAGAGAAGAAGACGACCAGAGGGAACTGTGTATTAACGCAATTACAAATTTCCAAATATATATATATATATATGTGTAAAATTGAAATGCAATAAAATAAGGTTGCTGAATATCCACATTCAGCTGCCTGAGAAAAGCAGAAAAGAGAGATTCAGTTGCGATCCAGATGAGTTTCCCGAAAGAACCAAATAAACTTGCAGATGAGTGCATATTCGCTAATTGTATATACATAAATAATTTCTCACAGTATTTGATGGTCGATCCGCTGTCAACCAACCAATGTGTCTCCCACACACCCACACCGGTTTTCGGGCGGTTGTTCCTTTGTCTCGGTTGATCATAGATGGCCGTGTGTGCGCCGAATTTTCTTTTCTTCTACCACATCAGCCAAATCAATATGAGACATATCTCCATATTTATGGAACCAGGATTCGAAAGTTAAACCAGAATCAGCATCATAATGGAACTCACTGATACGCTGCGTCAGAGACTCCGGTGAAGGAACGTTGTCTGGTTCTGCTGATATTGCGATTGCCTGCTTTGAAAAATTTTGCGACAATGTCTCAATCAACTTTGCTTGATATTTTTCAAATTGTGCTTGCGAGTTTGAAAACTGCGCCTGTTGCTGTTGCAGTAGGGCTTGCATTTGTTCGAAACTGACTGCCATGATTGAGTTTCGAAATGAAGATAACCCGTTGCCACTGGTCTATCTCTTCACCTGCCCTGACCACTGTTATGTAGTCACAAGACAAGAAGACGACCTGA
>NW_008752814.1:0-9324 GCF_000715545.1 Opisthorchis viverrini | reverse complement strand
CAATTGAAATTTTCGAAATCAGGTCAAGAAATCAGACGTTCTATGTTTCATCAACCAATCAATATTCACAGTCATTCTAGTACATCTACCGTATTTTACCGGGATTGTATGAAGCCTTTTAACTTGGTGGTACTCAGGACATGATTTATGAACATTTCCATCTGTAGCTTATTCACTGTTTGTATTACTGAAAATAGAGCTTGCCGTGTAGTTGAATGTTATTTTATAGGCATAACTTCCAGTACAGAGTACTGTAAGTTCTTCACTAATTAATAAAAGGACACTAACCAGAAAACGCTCGAGAATAATTCGTCTGACTCTACCCATTTTAGTGACCAGCTGCGAATTCGTTCACATAATTAAAGGAGACAGGCGAGATGGCTCAGTCATTAGAGCGCAAATTTACTGACTGGAAGGTCCGTGATTCGAAACCAACCTCTGCTTCTCCCAACCTCTGCTTCTCGACTTCCCCTGTCCAGGATTGGGCAACCTGGAAGTACCCCAGTCCTCGTGCCTTCTTCTGGCGGGATGGTAGCTAGGCAACAAAATTGGGCTACAGATGAGTGACCTTTTTAATTACTAATCAGTGGGGAATATGAAATATAATACACCTATAATATAAGATATATGATATATATATAAAGGGGAATATAAAAGCATCGGAGAAAATTTCAAAGTGGTGGTTTTTGACGGTCGTCTTATCTGCAACCGTAACTCTTTTGATGAAGAATACAACATACATTATCACAGGTCCGGATAATTTATTCATCAAGAACCTATCGTTTATTCATCCCTCAGATGTATTATGCAAGTCTCACCGTCTGCTTTTGACTGGTACATTTGAAGCATAGGTTATGTAGAGGGTATTTTTCTGTTTGCCGTCATCTGATATCCTGAGTGGACAGTAGACTGGTGTTCCCTCAGCAGTGCGTCGGGTTAGGAAGAACAGTTAGCAGATGGTAAGTTAAAATATCTGAAGTGTCATAAACCTTTCCAGATAACATCATCGCTCAGACTGGGCCAAGTAACAATCACACTGATTTGGTGGAGAACTACTGGACACTAAGCTGTGGCGCAAGTTGCCTTGCTTAACCTAATTGAATAAGAGCTTCCGATCACACATTTCTATATCGGTTTAAATCTACCCTCCACACTGAAGCTGAAACGATACATTTTTTTGGCGATAAACTGCTGATGGTATATTCAAACAATGCGCTTGTTACAGGCAGTTGTCGGTTGGATTTCATCTTCTTGTTAATCCTATGCAGAATAAAGAATTGTCCTACATGAAATCCGCTCCAGCAGACCAAATCCAATCACAAGTGTGCGGATGAAATTGTGCATCATGAGCAAAAAGAGCGACAGATTGAGGTTTCTTGTATTGACAATATTTGCTGAATTGGTAGCTAGAAAACTGCTCGCAGCCGCTTGGGGATATCATCCACGAATACTAGCGAAATTCTGTTGCGAAAAACTGTAGCCTATAACTGGTCGAAATGTGATAAAAATTATGTCTGGAATTCCATGTCAGATATATTATTCACGATGCTGTCGGTACATGCACCGTGAAGCTCATCACCACCTAATGTATATGCTACATGGCACAATTCATTTGTCTTCGATTTCACTGCGTGGAGAAACACCGGCTGCTGTCTTGCACTTTAAAACCTAGTTTGTCTGGTTCCGCAGGGAGAATTGGAGTTTATCGCCATGGTGTTAGTGTGACACGGTTCTTACCTTACAGCCTCTGCGTGTCCAATACAAGCTTGTGGATTTTGGATGAAAACTAAGTCATTCCTGGGTATGAATCCATGAATTCAAATAAATCTAACAGAATGGTTTGATTCTCCAAGAAAAAAAATTGAAATGGGTTCAGAGCCGTTCATTTCATATGAAAAAATTGTGCTAACACTAGTATTCTCAATGTATAACGTGGAGGGCTTTTAAACACGGTTGACAAGACATATGCTGGAGAAGTCTACTAGATGATATGTGAAGCCCCACACGGCTTTGTATTCCTGGCCTATTTGATGATCAAGGAGAGTGATTGGGGCAGTTCTCAGGTAAACTTGGATGTGGAATCTGATTTGCAACGTCAGGAAAGAAATCAGTCAATCAGTCAGATCAGGTGTCCCTCTACTTTTAATGGATGGCGCTAATTTTGTGGCTTTCAGTTCATGGGCTTTCATGGCAACTGCTTCTGGATTATGTGACCTATCAATGAGGATCGCTGCTAATATGGTAGACCAGTTATTGGCAGTACGACAGACCGTAATCACCCTGTTACCCTAAAGGGAGTTTTGGGGATGCATTGTCATATCCTGCCTCTTCTGGTCCATCGATTTGGAGACCAAGTAGATTTTCATCCAATTTTTGTGGACCTCAAGATCTGTGACACGGATTGAGAAGTTCGGGAAATTCCTCAGTCCGATTTTAATTTAGCTGTTCTCTGACGTCTTTGGATGGGAAAACACCACCCTGTTTATTTATTTTCTTGGTATCTATGTTCTTAAATCTAATCCATTTCACAGTTATCGTATTTCAATAAACAATATTAGGTCCAGTGTTCGACGGCCAGTTTATTGAGAATGTCGACCTACGCGTAATCCATGACTGGCGGCGGTTACCCATACAACCAAATTAGTGGATAGGGTTGGGTGTCCAATTCGTTTGGAGCCTACTGAATGGAAAACTTTTCAAACTGGCAGTTACAAATGACATGAAGTTGTAAGGTTAGGCACTAAAGATCACTAAAATTTATCCCACAGTGAAGTATGTATGAGGGTATAGCTTTGGTGGCGTTCCTGCCCTATACCATCTCCTCTACAAATTGATCATTGGTCGAGTACCGGAAGATACGTTCGTTGAGTCAGTTGGCATGAATACCGCTTGTGGTGCACGATAGGAGATTCTGCCTGAACTTTTTTTCACTACTTTTCAGAACGTGTCACTATGAAACTAAATCATCTTGAATATTGCAATTGGTAACGCATTTTCTTTTTTTCTGGGTGGCCTTCGTGGGATGTCAACGATAAATACATACCATGACGTGCTGACAACAGTGGACGGATACTCCGTTCTTGGAGATTGCGTGGCTGTTTCTCTGACGCAGCGATCTGGTGTACCATAAACTGGATGGTGGTCATCCCGGAATGTTACACATAAAGGCAGTCTCCAAAAGCAATGCTCATTGGCCAGGTAACCCAAAAATATGGTTTGTTGTTACCATAATTGTAATTTGGCTACACACGGAGCCTGGGAGCATAAGGAAACAAACTTGTATTGGTTTTCCGAGTCCTATAACCGGACTCGGCCAGTTGTAAGTCGTCAGTCATTGTTGACGCATCCTCTAGATATTCAGAAACTAATCCAATGACTGCTGCAACGTGATCAACGGTCATCAGTTTTCACAAACAACTATCCACCGGTTTAGAATCCATCAGATCATAGCGTCCCATTATGCGACACAGTTCAATTCCGTCATCTTTACGAATTATTGCAATTCCATAGGCACGGAATGCATCCGCGTACCTGTCTACCTTCAACGGTCTAATGGAGAGGGAGCATAATTTGCACATTTTTGAAAGGCTCCACTGGATTTTTAGAGTGAGGGGATGCTACGCAAACTTCTTTGGAATTACAGGTCTGCACCTAACAATGGTGTACGCAAAAACAAACCACCTACAGCACTGAATTTGGACATACCCATCAAAACTCTCCATGACGAAAAGCTGCCTCTAAAAACGAAGACTGCGTGGTTAAACACAGCCAGCACCCAGTGGAAATATTTCTGTAAACATCTTAAAGTTTATTGAACACAAGGCGCGATGGATTCTAAGCATACCTATCATACCTGTCTCTTGAATACCTTCCCACACTCTGCTTTAAAGTATACATTCTCAGAAACCGCACTCACGCTAGGACCATAGTGATTCAACCAAGCAGTTGCACCAAGGTTCGTACAACCATCGATGCAAAAAATTGGATGAAACGCCGAAACTCATGTTAAGTATGCCCCAAAATCTTTAGACACTTAGTGGCTTTTCATCGTTGTTGACATTCCAGTCGACCAGTCATTGCTTGCGACCACTTGACCACGTTTTCAAGTCTTAATCCATATATACCTTTCCACCAAATCACCTATTCTTTCAAGGTTGTATTACATGATCACAGCATTCACAACACACACCAGTGAGATTTTTTTGAGTTGGTGTATTCGGAAATCCCTTTTTTCAGAATAAGAATTGCACTGAGGTGAGGACAAACAATGATTCTTGAAGCTTCACCCTTCCTAATTTCTGAATGGGATTCACGTCTTCACTAATGTGGTCCCGGCTTCACCAAACGAAACATTTACGTGTAATTTACATAAAGTTTACTGCAGACGTACGGGAATTTGAAGTATGTGCTATTAACCACTAACGTCATCAACTGGACTGCAGACGTACGGGAATTTGAAGTATGTGCTATTAACCACTAACGTTTTCCCATCAACTGGTCTGTTACGCAGCTGTCGATGTAACAGTATACTGATGGAACAAACAGTCGCACAAAGAAGTTTTCTCATGCACACAAACCAGTCTAACTACTTGTTCTCTAATAATTAATCAACATCGCAGATTGTTACAGAATCGCGTGACTAAATGAGCAGTGATGTTCCATAAATAGCTGTGTCAAATGGAGCGACACTGAACAATCCCGACAGTCCATTTTCTGAAGCACTCAATCAAGGATACACGAGCTCATTTCGCCGAAATGTACGACTATTTGTTGGACAGCATGATGTGCTAATTCCTTGTGGCATGTTGACAGGCTGAAGGAAACACAATAGCCTGTTAGGAAGCATTTACTTCACTGGTAATTTAAAGTGGTAGGGGAGCTGAACGATTCCAGTTTCAGCGATCAGCATGAGATGGGATGATTTGCGTTTTGCAGTTTGTATAAGAACAGTCATCATAATGCAAGTTACACACAGAGAGACTTTAAACACAAGTGAAAAAGTCCACATTATACTGCCACATTCATTCAATTAAACAACACGTTTTGTGTTTACTTAGGCGCAGTTCATAAAAATTCCTGAGCTCCTGGAGCAACGCAAAGACTATAAAAATGTGCATTTTTGCGAAAGTCAGTGTATCGGGTTTGTAAGTTTTCAGAACAACAGCCAATAAATTTATCAGTTAGATGCAGGATAAACCATATTTGGTCTTTTGCTCGGAGAGGCGTTGGTACTGAAGCGGAGGTGGTCAGTGAGTTCTTCCTTTAGATTCGCTTAGAAGCTACGTGTTGAGCAGTTCCGTATTTCGAGGAAGAAAACACTAGAACAATTTCGCATCATGAAGACATCGATTGAACCAATCTTTTTCGGGTGGCAATTCATAAAATCTGGCGATACGCTTTGTAGCCCGTTCTAGGCACTACAAGGGAAAAGGTCTTTCACACGTCTGTTTTTTATGCGGACGTCACCTGTGGTTTGGTCTCACTGGCAAATTTCCGAGCGGAGGCAGCATTAAAATTAGGATTTCGGATTTTGCGAGCATAAATTCTGTGACTCGTTGCCGCAAAGTTACAAAAACAGCATGGTAAATGCCTTATTAACCTAAAGGTGCCTTGCAAACTAGTATGTGCCGTGATCATTGTTTGAATAAAATCGTGTAACTACAACGCACAAAGTCTAAAATCACAAAGCACTTGCGCACTTAATTTTGCAGCAAACTGTCATGTACTTTGTAAGAAAAATTGTTTCTGTAAAAACTTAGCTTGTGTACCTTCCGGCAGAAGCTAGATTAGACAACAATAGCCTTGCGTAACAAATATTTCATGCAAATAATAGACCAGCCATGTCTTTTTGACTAACAACAATTCCTCACTTTGTGAGTAATCCAATCAGCCATAGTGTGAGAACTACCAAGTTTACGATAAGTCGATTTTTTGTAAATTCTGATGTTGGCTCAGTGGAGGAGGTACGTAAATCTATTTCAGACAGGAGCTGTTTGGGTATCTTACAGTTTATTCGTAGGGACTCAGCTTGATGACCAGTTCCGCATATTCCATTACGAAAATCTTTATTTAGACCAAACTCGCGCTTCGCAGTAGTTTTTTCGTGAAGATTTTCGAAGAAAAATTAGTCTGTCCCGCCAACCAGATTCGCCCAATGAGAGCTAGAAAAGTGGTTTACCCACTGATGAAACCTCAACCAAGGACTTTCTCACTGCTGAACAAACAACGGCACACAGCCCATAAGAAAAAAAATAATAATTGTACGCAATATTTTGCTGGTTTATCGCGGTTTAATTCGGAAATATCAGTGTGTTTGTTGGAATGTCAGTTTGCTTTTTCGTCATAACAATTTACACATTGTTATCGTTATTCTTACCAGAAAAAGCAATACTGAGCTACGTTTTGCTTAAATGTGGCGGTTTTTCTGATAATAATATGTCGATTCGGGTTGAAAGACAAAGTTTGGCCACTGAAGGAGGTCAATTCCATATGCACTGAATACGTCATCAAGTTATTTCTCGAACTTATGGCGTGAGGTTGGTGACTAATTAGCCAAAAGACCTTCGTACGTTTTGATGTGTCAAAGGTACTTTACATTTGGGTACAAATCCTTAAACTTCGTATATAATCAACGCAGATAGTTTTGCCATTGAGCTAATATTGACACACTGGCCCCATAAAGGCATGGCAAAGACAAAAAATTCCACGATGAAGAGATACAGACATAAGCTCTCTACTGTCTACCAGTATTGATCTTTGTATCGAAGATAGGGACTATCAAATGGATATACTTCAAAAATAGGTCATAGTTATACACATTTTGCGGAACTAGCATATAAACTTCGGCCCCACCGAAAATACTCCTGTTCGTGAAAATCGCCCTCATGTACAATGATTTTATGAGGAGTAGATCAATGGGATGCACAATTATACGTTATCCCAAGGAACCTAACTATTTACTCACGGATCTTTGTAATGACTGTCGCCGTCAGACCATGCTCCGCTCCTTAGGTGGGAAAAATTATATCCTCAATTCTTATATCCCTCTTCCAGTCTATTTGAAGTCAGCTTGCCGTGATTTTTCTGTCCTTTATGGAGAGTTCGTATCATTCCTGGTTCGTTTTATCGCAGTCGGTAAAAAATTCGATATCCCCAAATTTATTCTATGCAGGATATCCAATTGAGTTCGGCTTTAACTTGGCTCATTTCTCAATAAGCCAAATTAATAATTTTTTCCCTGTGTAAAGATGGAGGTTGGATTAAATTAGCCCGAAAGGCCCCGGGCATTTGCAAATCTCCAATCCATGAGCATTCTAATTCGGTATTCAGTGTTAGACTCTAATTCCACTCGGACCCTCCACGGATGTCTAAACTACTTGTGGGTTCCACGACTATACTAGGAAGAAGATGTAGTCGGCTATATGTTGCTAGCCCGAGAAAGCTTGGGAATATTTGTTGAAAATTTCTCCTTGAAAGTAAATGCAGTTTGCGGCTTCAAGCCACGATGCAACGTGAAGCCGTTTCATGCTTATTGGGAATAATCAGCAGTGCGTATCTGTCCTTTGCGTCATCCCAGGGCGCTCATTTGCCCGCAAATGCACGACTTCTGCAGAGTGACGGTTTCAGTCGAACTGCCTGCTGCATACTCAGAACATCATCCACATAATCTGCGGCTGCCCTGACCACTTTCTTACGAAACAAACAGACAAACTTTTCTCTTGCAATGTCGCTTTCAAAGCTAGAGTGGATGGCCCGAAGAAACCATAAAGGTGGAGCAGTGAGTGAGCAGAAACAACCCTAGATGCTATGAACTAAACTGGTTCAAATGGGTGGGCAAAAATCTCACAATATACGTTATTTTCCGTAGAAACTTGATAATATTTTTGAGGATAGAAGCTAGAGTGGATAAAAGCTAGAGTGAATCGCCTGAAGAAACCATAAAAATGGAGCAATGAGTGAGCAGAAATCTCACGATATAAGTTATTTTCCTTAGAAACTTGATAATTTTTTTGAGGATAGAAGCCGCAAATTAAAGTGCCCAGAACTGAATTTTTCTAATTATTTGAATCACACACTGCATACATGAAGGAGTGCTGTTCCACTCCAATCTATCTGTATCAAGTGGCTGCGTAAAAATCTCGTTCTAAAAAGACTTGTCTGGAAATTTGACAGATAGATAATCAGGTGTCATTATTTGGCATGTAGTTAGTGAAAGTACACAATTGAAGTCAGTATGAACACACCCTCTGTTTCACTGGTTTGTTAGGTTGTTTTGTTAGGTGACCCATAAAGGATGTTCTCACCGGGTGGGACACAAGACCACAGTAGTGGTTGTTATAGTATAAAACGCAGTGGTTTTTGATCAAATGGCCGTTGATCTGTTCGCTGAGCTTGGTAATCAGCTTTCAAGCATATCGTCTCCAACCGAGGAGACATCACAGGAGACAATGAACTCAGTACATCTTCAATAAAAGAAGCGAAACAAATAATTGTTGAGGGTGGTAAATGTTTTTAAGGAAGTATACATTCTTCCGGGTCACTGTCGGAATTCGCTAAAGATAAGGATTTTAGTCTCAAGCGGAACGTCTTAAATACCCTATGGTTTCGAATAATGGTCTCAGTTTCACCAATGGCTTCACAATTCATGGATAATTTTTTGTTCCTTTTATTCAAGCAGAGAATGTGACCCGGTAATTCTGGCGCGTGCCCGGGTCAACGGTACAATTTCCACTGATTTTGGTCGCGGAAAAGGGTTTTCAGATGTGCAAAAGTATTCGTAAGCAAATCCGACCATGACCATTGCTGTTCGTTGCCGGGGATAGAAATGGTCTACGTACAAATGGCCTATCATAAAATATAAGAATTAACTTAATTTTTTGAATTTTTGTAAAATTCGATGAGGACCACGTGGGGAAGTTTAATGTATTTCGATGCTCAGGGCTAACCGAAAAACACGCGGGAACGACGAAGCTCTTATGTTTATAAACCACTCAATGGAAGGGAATAACAAACGTTATACTAAAAATAGAGTGTAAAGTAATACCATTACGTTTATAGTGCTAACTTCTTCTCTGGGGACTGAAAGAAGATAAATACGGATGTGTTAATTAGGTAGGCACTTGACCGGTTGATCTTTTCAGACTTTCACTACCTTAGCATGGTTTTGGCGGGCAGCTGGAATTGATTTTCCATTCCGTCCAATACTGTGCATATGTTTTAGGCCAGAAATCTGAGAATTTGATCCAGACTTTCCCCCAGTCCCAATCGGTGCTTCCCCAGATGAAGTAATACTTACCTGAGTATTCTGTAGTATGCACCATAATG
>NW_008752813.1:0-9344 GCF_000715545.1 Opisthorchis viverrini | reverse complement strand
CTTCAGGTGGACATGTTGGGAAAGGTTGATATGCGCCCGGAGCGAACGGGTATGGCCATATGTGAATATGAGGGATATTGATTGACTAAATGATGCGCTGATAAAGCCATAACCGGTTGTGTAGTCGTCTACGAAGCCGAGAAGTAGCACACAGGTGCAAGTCGACGATATTTAGAATCGGAGTTCAAGCTTTCGTGCCCACATAGTTAGCCCTTGTGAACGGGTGTTTAGCTGATAGGTATTATAAAGGTGGACACAACACGTTTTAGAGTACGCTATGGCACTGAAAAGGGGCTTAAAGAACCATCATGGACAGTTTTTAAACCGTTCAGTAACGCCCATTTAGAAAGCTGGGGGGGGGCAAGTTGCCAGCTAGGGGCTATGGTGATCATCAGCATGCCGGGTGGGGAAGTGGACGTCTGTATGTCATAAAATGCCTCGGAACCTTGGGTGAGTCTAGGGGAATTAGTTTTTAAAAGCATACAGACGCATGGTCGTGTTGAGTGTGTCGGTGATGAGGTGATCTCCTCCTGGTAGAGTTACAGCATAATGAAAATTGTACAGGCCTGCGGAAAACTAAATGCTTACAACGGGCTTCTGTCAACTTATACGAGACAGTGTTTTTTTCAACCGCAATTAATAAACCGGATTCATGGAAGGATTTTTCAAGATATATTATAACAAGGACAATTTTAAGTCAGCGGGATGAGTGTTCAACAAAACCTCCCCTCATTTTAATTTTCGGTGTTTTGGCGATACGATAACGTGCTCACTGAGTAGTCATTCAGACCAGTTAGTAAGTATGAGGTATAAAGCTCAGCATTGGACAGGGAAAGTCTTTGTGATAAGGACATGCAGCTGGATGGAGTGTCGGCATCCAAGCAACCTTTCGCATTGTCAGGNTCGACGATATTTAGAATCGTAGTTCAAGCTTTCGTGCCCACATAGTTAGCCCTTGTGAACGGGTGTTTAGCTGATAGGTATTATAAAGGTGGACACAACACGTTTTAGAGTACGCTATGGCACTGAAAAGGGGCTTAAAGAACCATCATGGACAGTTTTTAAACCGTTCAGTAACGCCCATTTAGAAAGCTGGAGGGGTCAAGTTGCCAGCTAGGGGCTATGGTGATCATCAGCATGCCGGGTGGGGAAGTGGACGTCTGTATGTCATAAAATGCCTCGGAACCTTGGGTGAGTCTAGGGGAATTAGTTTTTAAAAGCATACAGACGCATGGTCGTGTTGAGTGTGTCGGTGATGAGGTGATCTCCTCCTGGTAGAGTTACAGCATAATGAAAATTGTACAGGCCTGCGGAAAACTAAATGCTTACAACGGGCTTCTGTCAACTTATACGAGACAGTGTTTTTTTCAACCGCAATTAATAAACCGGATTCATGGAAGGATTTTTCAAGATATATTATAACAAGGACAATTTTAAGTCAGCGGGATGAGTGTTCAACAAAACCTCCCCTCATTTTAATTTTCAGTGTTTTGGCGATACGATAACGTGCTCACTGAGTAGTCATTCAGACCAGTTAGTAAGTATGAGGTATAAAGCTCAGCATTGGACAGGGAAAGTCTTTGTGATAAGGACATGCAGCTGGATGGAGTGTCGGCATCCAAGCAACCTTTCGCATTGTCAGGTTAGGGGGTTAGGAGGGAAAATACGTGGTAAACGAGGGTTTGTTGGGCGTTTAGGTCAGGATGGCGGCCGAAAAGGATGGAAGCGGAAAACAAACTGTGATGGGAAGGCAAGATACTTCTTTGAATGCATTAAGGGAATGGACCACGGGAAGCCAGTTTTCATCGAATGCAAAGGAGACAAATACGGAAGTATTAAGCTGCAGTGTATCGGTATAGGAAATCAACGGGGGAGAGAAGTAAGGAATGTATAGTCCAGTTCATGAGACAGGCCCCCTTAAACTGACACTGGCGAAATTGATTATACATCACACATTTTTCACTTCGGCTTCATCATCGGGTTGAAGGGGTTTACGAAAGGCTAAACGAGCTACCTACCCACTACGGATGTACGGGTTCATGAAACAAACAAATACTTCGCCAGTGGTGGTTTCATTACTTTCAGTTGCTTGNGAGGTGTGAGCGGGTGTATGAACCGAGCCAAGAGACAGCGTAGTAGGATGGTCTTCGCATATGGGCTTTGGCATGAGTTCAGCAGATTGAGTCGCTCTTGCGGGCACATTTAAATCACAGCCGGGAAATACCAGAGTTGCAGTTGGCTGCGCGCAAGTCGTCACTATGTGCATGGAAGTTCCGTTGCCGTCACTCGGAGCCTCACCTAGGTTTTCGGACGGTCCTGGACATGTGGTCCTGGGTGAACCCTTAAATTTTTTGAGGTTGTTGGGTTTGGCCCAAGAATCGTGACAAAGTGTAACCAGTAGAGGGCAAGAGTCCATCGTGGGTGCAATGGGAGTCATTGATGCCATTCAGACGGGGCATTATCATAGTATACTCTTGACTGGGGAGCAAAAATGGGGAAAAGGGTAAACGATGTTTGCTCTAGGGCACTAGGGTATTGGGTAAACTGCGGCCCGAAACAGCACATGCCCGAAGGTAAACACAATTTCTAGACACAGTAGCGAGGCAAGAACCAGCCAACTTCAAAAACGCTTATAGAACTTCAGGTGGACATGTTGGGAAAGGTTGATATGCGCCCGGAGCGAACGGGTATGGCCATATGTGAATATGAGGGATATTGATTGACTAAATGATGCGCTGATAAAGCCATAACCGGTTGTGTAGTCGTCTACGAAGCCGAGAAGTAGCACACAGGTGCAAGTCGACGATATTTAGAATCGTAGTTCAAGCTTTCGTGCCCACATAGTTAGCCCTTGTGAACGGGTGTTTAGCTGATAGGTATTATAAAGGTGGACACAACACGTTTTAGAGTACGCTATGGCACTGAAAAGGGGCTTAAAGAACCATCATGGACAGTTTTTAAACCGTTCAGTAACGCCCATTTAGAAAGCTGGAGGGGTCAAGTTGCCAGCTAGGGGCTATGGTGATCATCAGCATGCCGGGTGGGGAAGTGGACGTCTGTATGTCATAAAATGCCTCGGAACCTTGGGTGAGTCTAGGGGAATTAGTTTTTAAAAGCATACAGACGCATGGTCGTGTTGAGTGTGTCGGTGATGAGGTGATCTCCTCCTGGTAGAGTTACAGCATAATGAAAATTGTACAGGCCTGCGGAAAACTAAATGCTTACAACGGGCTTCTGTCAACTTATACGAGACAGTGTTTTTTTCAACCGCAATTAATAAACCGGATTCATGGAAGGATTTTTCAAGATATATTATAACAAGGACAATTTTAAGTCAGCGGGATGAGTGTTCAACAAAACCTCCCCTCATTTTAATTTTCGGTGTTTTGGCGATACGATAACGTGCTCACTGTGTAGTCATTCAGACCAGTTAGTAAGTATGAGGTATAAAGCTCAGCATTGGACAGGGAAAGTCTTTGTGATAAGGACATGCAGCTGGATGGAGTGTCGGCATCCAAGCAACCTTTCGCATTGTCAGGTTAGGGGGTTAGGAGGGAAAATACGTGGTAAACGAGGGTTTGTTGGGCGTTTAGGTCAGGATGGCGGCCGAAAAGGATGGAAGCGGAAAACAAACTGTGATGGGAAGGCAAGATACTTCTTTGAATGCATTAAGGGAATGGACCACGGGAAGCCAGTTTTCATCGAATGCAAAGGAGACAAATACGGAAGTATTAAGCTGCAGTGTATCGGTATAGGAAATCAACGGGGGAGAGAAGTAAGGAATGTATAGTCCAGTTCATGAGACAGGCCCCCTTAAACTGACACTGGCGAAATTGATTATACATCACACATTTTTCACTTCGGCTTCATCATCGGGTTGAAGGGGTTTACGAAAGGCTAAACGAGCTACCTACCCACTACGGATGTACGGGTTCATGAAACAAACAAATACTTCGCCAGTGGTGGTTTCATTACTTTCAGTTGCTTGCAATGGCAGCGCGGCAGGACATATGGATATGATAAGGGCGTCTTTGGCCACCGGATTAGGCTTGCACGCATAGTTAAGGACTAACAGTCAGCTTCACGCATGTGTACAGACCTGAACCATTACGTTAAGCAGCCAATAAGATGGAGACCTTACACGGTTGAGAAATTGAGAGGTCTTTGTTGGCCGTTAGAAAATTTACGTTTTCCACCGCAATATATCCTCAAGAAAAGTGCCTGAAAATTGCATTCCAATTGTCGGAGAACGCCGTGTTATCCCTTGAGTACTTGCGAATGCTTGATATTAAAATCTGTTCATGAGGAGGCTTCTTAGCATCCGTTTTGCACAAAACATCAAGATTTATTCAAGTGTTATGTCGATGCACGGCAGGCGTCGCAAATAAGTATAGTGCCAAGGTTTTTGACGTCAATTTATTTAATTTGTTGGATCGAACATGTAGATTGGAACGCGAAGTTATTAAAGTGTTCACCTGGAAGGATTCTGCACTAGAAGCTATATTAAAGTTGTCTCCGATCTTAATAGCATACTGTATTGTTAAACTCTGTAAACTTTTGGATTTGGTCAGTTGACAAACTAATGTTAAAATGGGAATATGCGGTGTTTAGGTCATTAGAAGTTCGCTCACCTAAAATCTTTCGGGTAATATCCCACTGACACGTGTAGTCTGACTAGACTAACTCCCGGCAAAATTTTACGCTTTTGAAGCCCAGATTGTTAGCGAAATGAATTTCGGTCTGCCTACAGTCTTTTGTCACCGATGCCATCTTGCAAAAGCGTGATTCGCTTAAAGTGGACAAACGTTGCAAGGTACACAGTGGCCATGATAAGTTTTTGAGGCTGCTAATGCGTACAACACAAGTGATGATGTGAAATATGCGGGAGGATTACTCATGTATCTAAAATCATAATGGAATTTTTTGCACATAGACAAATCCTGGGAGTTACAGTCGGTTAGCTGATAACGGTCATGCCTTACTTCTATTCTGCTAGGCGTTCGCACTCGATGGTAAGGCTCTGAAGTATCATCCCGGCATCCATTTCGGCTCGGTTTTGTAGCTGGTTTCTAAGTTCTACTTGTCGATACAACTATAAACTTGTCCCTTATCACCGGGCTGAGCTCGAAACGCCCATACTCCTAGTCGACAATAGTGTGCTTAGCAATATCCTCACAGTATTTCTCTGCCAGCCTGGAGAATCGGCGACGGATAATGAGCAGCGCTGTTTGATTGCCCAATACCCTTGACGCTTCATGAAAGTTGAGTTCGGGGGGAGCATGGATTAACCTGACTTACATCGATTATTGAATTTGAAAACGTTCACTGAACCTCACAAATTTCCTCACTCTACAAGTGACTTAATGAAAGAATGAAGTTCACACGACGAGCCAAACTTCCAACTGGGAAGTCGTTGCTCGAAGAAACAGTCAACGCCAGTCAACCGAGTGATGTGGATCTCCTGATTAAACCAAGGGCGGCGACACATCCTATCTGAATGCGAGTTAATTATACCGTTGATCAGTCGTTTGTGGCCATTACTAGCCAGAAAGTGACGCGTTCAAGACTTCTTGAGTTTCCCGAGATGCACGTTACTAATGATTTGTACCAAGGAAAAGCTGTAGAGTGCTTCCTGACCTCTTGGGCGTAGATCGCCCAGAATTACTACACGAAATCTCCACACGATATGGTGTCTCCCCATTCTTTACTTGATATGGCCGCCACGCCTCTGCTAAGTTATCGTATGACCCTACCAAGCCAGCCGTTACCGCCGAAAATTTAGGCCAAATGTCTACTTAGATTGGGTCCTGTTTAACGATATATGTAAAGGAAACATCGGAAAATCCGAAACAGCCGACATTGAGTAGATTGTTTGTTAAATCCGCATGCCGCGCCTTAGACGCACACCCGAAATTTCTCTGAAACCGTAGTTTGAACGAGGGAATGTTTAACATAACGTTTTAGTATTTGACGGTATATATTCGGGACTTTAGAGTCTCCACATGGCGCCGTTGTTCCATTAGAAGTTGTTTAAACGACCTCGTAATCCCCTGTGGGCGCGGAATTCGTATTTTACTGGCTGTTGGCGGCTTAGCGCAGTGATAATGTGAAAACGGTGGAAGTGTATGTAGAAAAGTTGGTCCGTTCACGTGTTTTCTTCCGTATTGGACTTTGAAATAATTTCAAAAGAACATAGACAACAACCGAGCCTTTTACGTCCGCGCAAACTCAAGAAGAAATGGCTATTCGCGACCCTTGTATGGAAAGTTCTATCGTTATGGTAAGCATCCCACCGAAGCCAAGAAACTTTTTACAGTAAGTATTTTTTCCCTTTTATGATAGACAATACACGTGCTACCTGGCGCGAGACAAGGTTTTATCTTCACCTGCATACCGAGCGACCACTAGTGCCGTTAGATGAACTATATGGTTTGTGGACATAACCAGCAGATAGTTCAATATATTAATAACGCCTTTCAAGTGTTTGCACAAATTAGACGGACTGAGACGATCTTGTAGGTGCACGTAACACGATGGTTTGCAAAATATTAGAAATGTAGCGAACTGCGGGCAAGCCATCAGACTGGGTATGGTGGTCGCGGTAGCGTCATCTTGACGTACTTGGTTTCGTGGGCAGTCCCGTACATGAAGGATTTGGACGATCCGTTTCGTGTTGTCATTGTGGTTAGGATACTCCTGGGTCCATCGAGGGTTTATGGTGGTTCATTGCTGCCAATTCAAACAAGGCGATAAGACAGCCGTGCCTATATTGAAGACTCAAAATAGGAAAAAGTGAAAAGAGGTTTTCTAGAAACCACTTCGATGTAAGTTAGAATGTCGCACAAAATAACAGGCAGTCGAAAGTTGTCACTTCTTTACTACTTCGATGAGACAACTGCTCGATTTCATAAGAGGCAATCGGTATTTAGGTGAAGATAGTAGGTGTGCGAATGATGCGAGTGAGCATATGCGATTAGGAGGGACGCACATTGCCTAGATAGTGGCGCTACTAAGGTAGCTCAGAGCTTAAAAAGAAATAAGATCAGAGACCCGTGGTTGTGTTACCTGCTTGTACGATAAGCTGACCTCAAAATTGAGCTGTTACATTATAAAAACGCGGATCTTTACAAAACCAGTTGTGTCCAAGATGTCACAGGTATTTGGTGAGTATTTGTTAGCGCTTATTGCTCTTCTATCAATCAGTTTTTCTTTTCATAAGGTGATTGCTTGCGATATTGGCCACAACCATGGCAAGCTCAGGATGGAAACACTGGATTTCGTCAGAAGTTGCTCCCAATTTGGTTTTCCTTCCCTTAATTGCAAGAGGCGGATAATGAGCTTCATCATGAGGAAGGGGTATCTCAGGTGAGAGGACATGTAGTTGAAGTGTTATCTGTCAACCGTGCATTTTTTCCCATCGTCATGATTAGGAGGTGCGGAAGTGGCGGTAATGTTACGGGAAGATGGAGAGAGTTCCGAAAGCGTCCGTGCACGTTGTATTTTCCGTTAGTGGTGCACTGCCTCCATTCCTACTTCATTTCTTGATCGATGAGATAATGAGACGGACGCTGAAACGACTTCTGAATCCGGTTTTGGAAAATCTTCTGCCAAAAGGCTTGTCAACCTGTAGTATGCCAACATTGTTCTCATTTTCAAAGAAGAGAAGCAGGCGCAGGTGTTTCTGGATGAAATGAACAAGACCATTCCATCCTTGGGTGTGCACTTTGTACCCACAAAGCGTCAGGTTATCATAATGATGTTTATTCTTAACTGGTGGGTGGTATACCGTCGGACATGATAATAAGTTTACAGTCAGAATAAAGCGTGAGCTTGTTCAAAGTTGCAGGTAATGGGACAAGTGGGCGAGAGAGTGGAGGCGAGAGCACAAAGTTCATAGTTACGGGTGTGCGATCAAACTGTGTGTAGCAGTGCCATGCCACCATTACACTGACATATTTCCGTTTCTGGACAGTCCCCGAGGTGATTGGGCTGGGATGTGCAATTCGGTGGGAGGGGTTAATTTTGGTTGACCGAAGACATCCTCAGATGTAGAACAAAGCGTATATGGGATCGCAGGTCTATACCCGACCCCATTGGGAAAGTACTGTGGTGCAGGGTTTTATATACATTCGAAGTTGTGTTTGTCTTCCTTGTAGTGTGACAGGTGAGGTCATTGCTCGAACCTGCAATGCTTGGGGCGCGTTTACCAACATGAAACACCTATGGCGTCGGGGCGATATATCCGTGAATATCAAGTAACTTGTTTATCAGGCTGCAGTAAGGGCTGTTCTGTTATATGGCTGTGAGACCTGGCCTGTTTGAGAAGCGGAGCCAAGGCATTTTCGGGCGTTTGACAACGGATGTCTCAAAACCATAGCTCGCGTGGGTCGGTTTCGGCATATCCTTGAGCCGAAATTTTGATAGCGATTTATAGCTTGTGCACCGGGAATTTCCACTGAAGAATATATCCTTGCAGTTTCCAGCTGGATAATTATCCTTATTTGTGACAGTTGTTTCGCATCAGGTTTGGCTATCTTACTAGTTCGTTTATTCGGATCTAGTCGGCATGATTTCAGAAGTGAAGATGGCTTGCAATATTCCGACATAAACAATCAATTGGATGAAGTCCATAAGGGTAGCCCTTGCTGGTTCGACAGCTAATGTGGTGGAGTTTGTGGTGGTTATGTGTTTTGATGAGAAAGACCAAGCTGTCGATTTTTTAAGCCATTATGTAAAGTTAGGACATTATAGTCAGTTACGAGCATATGCATGGGTCTGACAGTTACTGGAGTTAGTCTTGGCAGGTGACATTGAGTATGGTTATCAGTATGACGGGCCGTCGTTGGCCATTAAACCGAGCTACCGGGCGTATTTAATCCTCATTCTCATCGTTGCACGTAGACACAGGCCTAGCAATTACGATATCGACTACAGTCGGGCCGTCGTTATCGTTAGATTAGGATATCACGCATAGTTGGGGTCTCATTTTTATTTGCCCACATAGATACTGGACCGGTGTTTACTAGAGGTACCAGACAAGGGAGAGCGCGCACAGTCAAGGGTATGACGGGTCATCGTTGGCAGTTAGATTAGGACACTGCGCGTAGTTTAGGCCTTATAATCAGCGTCTCATATAGGCACTGGTCTAGCAGTTTTAAAAGCTAGTCGAGGTAGACGATATCGCGTACGGTTATGAGTATGAGGTCCATCGTTCGCCATTACATTGGGTATTTGAGCATCGCCTTAGGACTGCTAATCAACGCCGCACATGGACGCGGACCTAGCAGGTAAGATAGCTAGCCAGGTAAGGCAACGTCGAGTACAGCAATGAGTATGACAGGCCG
>NW_008752812.1:0-9412 GCF_000715545.1 Opisthorchis viverrini | reverse complement strand
ACTTCGGATTATTTTTAATTCTGGTTAATCTACATCAATTCGCACTGGAATCACGGGATTAGACGTTACCTAATTTCCAACTAATGAACACCATGCTTCGTGATGGACGTCCGTTTTCGAGAAAAGAACGAGGGTGTGGGTGGTGTGAGTACCAGATTTGCGGCGAATTTACCTACCGCAAAGGTCGTTTTCTGAACGATTAAATAAGAGTAATTTTGGGACTGGCTAACCGTACGCAACGCAGAGTGTGAGTTCATTGGTTAGCAATATATGCATATTTCTGCGCGCATGTTTCCGTGGGTCACATGGTCAACTGCTGTCTATCCGACTGTCTGTGTCTCAGTCTATCTGTCTTTCTGACTTTCTGTCTTTCTGTCTGTTTTTCTTGCTCCTCTCTGCATTTTTCTGCCTCTCTTTTGCCTCTCCATCTGTTTGTATGTTTGCATATATATATATATATATATATATATGTATTTTTAAAAAAATGGTTTACGTATACATATTAACATATATTAACTGTCATTGAGATTCAAGAAGTTTCACCACGTGTTTGTGCCCCATGTGAGTTGCAGTTCGAATAAAGAGCCTCCCGACTCCGTAAGTATTTATTAAACATTTAATAACACTCAAAGCTGCCTAGAGGTCTATCCATTGTCCCCACAGAGAGAATGCCTCAAAGCATTGTAGTTCTTCTTCGTAAACGAGATCCTGAAGCACTGTGAAACAATGAATGGCAAGTATCTAACCACCTGGATGAGGTCCACATCTTCGTTCTAGTATAGGTACTAATTCTGGGTAGACCATCACAGGTATGATATATTACCAACTACTATAGTGTCTTATGCCATGCAATAAACAACTAGCTTGCGCCGCAACCGTAGTTCTACACCTTGGAGTTCACTTGTTCGTGTTGAAATATCCGATTGAGCAACAAAATTGTTTCCAGACTGTTTCTCAAACGAAAGTCCATCGCTAATTTGCGCAAAAATACGCTGGCTAAATTTCNGTGGTGTGAGTACCAGATTTGCGGCGAATTTACCTACCGCAAAGGTCGTTTTCTGAACGATTAAATAAGAGTAATTTTGGGACTGGCTAACCGTACGCAACGCAGAGTGTGAGTTCATTGGTTAGCAATATATGCATATTTCTGCGCGCATGTTTCCGTGGGTCACATGGTCAACTGCTGTCTATCCGACTTTTGTTGTCCCCAAGTGAGTTGCAGTTCGAATAAAGTGCCCACGGACTCTGTAAGTATTTGCTAAACATTTGCCAACTTTCCAAGCTGCCTGGACGTCTCTCCATTGTCCCCACAGATGAGAATGTCTCGAAGCATTATGGTTCTTCTTCGCGAACGATAACTTGAAACATTGCGAAACAATGAGTGGCAAGTCTCTAACCACCTGGACGAAGTCCACATCTTCGTGCTAGTCTAGGGACTAATTCTGGGCACACCATCCTCTGTATGGTATATTAACAAATAAGATAGCGTCTTACGCCATGCAATAAACAACTGGCTTGCCCCGCAACCGTAGTTCTGCACCTTGGAGCTCACTTGTTCTTGTTGAAATATCCAGTTGAGCAACATAATCACTTCCAAGCTGTTTATCAACTATAAGTGCATCTCTAGTATTATTATCTAATTTTGCGCGAAAATATGCTGGCTAAATTTCTGCGGATCATAACGAAGCGCAGTGTGCAAATGTCTTCGTGCTTTCGAAAGAGGGCTTGATGCTGATCACGAATTCGCGCATCAGTGAACTTTCTTGATTTTGTTTCGGTCAGCGTCTAAAACTTACATGCATTAATTTGAAGTGCAGACCATGCTCTTCGACACGCTGGGACAAAAATTAAAAGAAGACGTGGAATCATTATGCCTTCTCCGAGCAAGTCTGGTAACAACAAACTATACGTTGCAAAATACAAATAAGTCCTGCATCACGCATGTGTACATTAAAAGCGGTCCTTGGTTGCCATGGGGTCCGACCATAGGTAAGAATCTTCCAACTTAGCTACCCATTTAACTGAAGACGTCGTCAAATTGTTTAAACTTCAATCGCACCAAAATGAGTCCGTGACGTGCTTATATCGATCGGTTTACCTGTGTTGTTGTTCACTTTCGCTTTATGTCGCCTAGCAGAACTGTCTCATTTAGATGGATATCATATCAGTGTAGCCGATTATGCTGAAAAACCGGGAAGCATTTTATACCTGTTTCATCTTTATTGGGAGTGAGCAGCAGTGGGCATTTCACTCCCGTAGGGACTGATGAACCGGCGAGTTTCCGGCCAATGTTAGAATACATAACCGTTCAACCGCAACGGACTGATAGGTAGTGTGATTGGCTTTCCCTTAGAGAGCTCATACCGTCACTCATCGTTTAATCACGGAAAAACACATCATGTGGCCACGTGTTGACTGGCTCCTCGAGTGTTAGTTTCTCAAATGGAAGCTTCAGACATCGTGTAATGATATACTTCTTCCGAGTTTTATTGGGAGATTCATATAGATTTGGGTTCGTATAGCACCAAAGCAGAGGAGGTAACAGAGCACAAAATACCCAACGCCATTGTTGAGTTATCAGTCTTCAGACATCGTGTAATGATATACTTCTTCCGAGTTTTATTGGGAGATTCATATAGATTTGGGTTCGTATAGAACCTGAATTCCTCAATTAGCCTTCTCCAACCCCAACCATCGCTTTCAAAGGAAACGGAATACATATATCTTCTAGAAAAATGCACTAATTTTCATAAGATTCCGTTTTTCCACATGTGGCTCAACTGAATCTCTCCGTGACAGTTTGCGACTCATCATTTCACCGTATTTCATCACGCGACATTTCGTCTTCTGTTTTACCTTCTCGTACTGTTGCTCCAGTGTTCGCTTGTTCATTTCCTTCTGCAGGCCGGTGAGAGATAATGACAAAACGGGACTACTTAAACAGACGAATTAGGTTGCGCAATCTCAAAATGGATTCAACTTGGACAAAGCCGGTTAACCCATCACTAGTAGTAAGATAAACGAAGTATGAAACGATATATACTACTGGTGAATCAGTGCGTAATCCTCTGTTCCCGAACACCAAAGACAGAACGCATGTTGAGGATTTGACGCTCTAGGTTAATCATCATCAACAACCTCGTCATCGACAGCGACATCAAGACTGATGCTCCACTGGCGTACACGTTTGTCATTCTGTTTGTAATGGAAAGTGAAAGATTAGTGGGACAGTACAAAAAACTAGGGCTAGCCTAGAGCGAATACATGGGGTGCTTACGGATGCGACACTCAATCGGAAAATCTGGATAGGACACGACAGCATGATCGACAGGGACATTCCTGAGACTACCATTATCATTTATTTTTGAAGAGCATTGTCACAAACACAGAAAGTGAAAAAGAAAGGGTAACAGGAAAATGGCAGAAAATAGAGAATCGTCTCAGTTAAATTCATGCAACCAACAGTTCGATGCGGATGAGATGAGTCCCAAAGTATATAAACATTGGGAGGGAAACACGCGTCTGAAGACCAACAACCGAAGGAAAGACGAACCATGTCGAATGTTCTTCAAGGCGCGGGAGGCGCTAGCATAGTCAAGACTCGCGCATCAGACACATCAGACACAAGGTGTCCGTCATGCTGTGTCTGGTGTGAGATTAAAGGGCAGAAATATACATTCAACGCCATGCTCCACTCATAAAATTGTCACAAGTACGCGAAGAGCACACAATGGCAAGCAAACTTGGGATAACAAGTCCCCCATGTTGTTTACGGGCGTGGATGTAGCTGATCGGGGTGACTTTCGGTAGAAGAAGCTAGCCACGAATAGATTGCCCGATGTAGTTATCCAAACGGTTGACCGCGTTTCGGTGAACTTGGCCGAGCACGAGTGAATATGCCAGAGGTGCTGTCGGTGGTTGAAGGCACATTTCCACATGGAAGTAAAGGAAATGCCCAAGTAGGTTGTGGTGTCTGTCGGACCCAGAGGATTAATGAGTTACACCGCGAAACTAATTGGCTCGACTGCTGTTGCCCGATGTTTCCTGTCCCCACAAATATCCATCACTTTCGTCTTTCGGGCGACCATTTCCATGCCAGCTCTTTTCAAATCGACCGGTGCAGCTTCAGGCTTGTCTTTAAGGCGTGCCTGACTTTCTGCACACACGACCCAGTCGTCGGCAAAGGCGAAACCATCTACCAAGGTATCATGGAACTGGTATCCCAGTTGTGGCATCGACAATCCAAGCAACTCATCCATAGCCATAAGGAATAATGACGGGGAGAGTGGATCCTCTTGCCTCACAGTTATGTGGCAGTGAACCACGGAAATAGGGAAAACTGCTACAACATTCTCATCGGACTGTGCGATGTATCGACCTAGAGGTGATGGTGCTCCAAATGCCTCGGCAGATCTGACGATTTTGTCACGCGAAACGGAATCAAATACCTCTGAGATTTCGACAAACGCCAATCTGAGGCAAGAAACAGTCGCTGAAGAGTGACGAAGCAGGGCATACAACAGCGATGTGACTTCCAAGCAGCCGTCTCGATGCATAAATGCAAACTGAAGTGGGGGAAGTTGCAAACTACGACTCCAGCGATCAGCAAGCACCTTATGGAAGCAACGTACAATAATGGATGTCACAGAGATCGGTCTCTGTTGGTCCAGTGAAGTCGGATTTGGGACCTTCGGAACTCGGGTGATACGGGCACGACAAACAATTTCGCGACAACCCGTACATAGTAACCGTAGGTTGGAATACCCTGCCAGCACTTTAGCAGAACCGGCGGAGAATCATGTGCGTGAGCTACTCCAGGCCTGGGACGAATTGCCCATTAAACGGATCTCACGGCCGACCTCCCTACCTGTAATTAGCTCGATCAAGCTCCAGTCGGATGGTAGTACTATGCGACTTGTCCGACTATCCACGTGTTTTTGAGCTGAGACCACCTGTTTCCAATAGTGCTCGGCCTCCATAGGTGGGATGCAGTTACCTTTGCATAGATCTTTCCATGACCCGTCGAGCAGTGGAGGCGCTGCATCTCGTCGAATTTGATGGTATAGGGTCTACACGTTGGCGTATTTTGCTCGGCGGATCTGTCTCCTGTTAACCAGAATCCGATGCGCCAACCAATGGTGGCGTCGGGATACAGTTTTCCAGGTGTAAGGAACTGTCCTGGAGGCGTAGATGTCCAAGGGTGACAGGACTTGCTCCGTTATGATGAAGCCAGACCGCAAACCTCGGGCAAATGTCAGAAGGTCAACACTAGCAAGCGTCCTGTCAGCATGAGATTCCAAGAGTGACACGGCGTAATCCATGGTTTGTTTAAACCAGACGCTGCAGTCATCGGGTTCTGACGAGTATGCCGCCATTTGGCCGACATCTTGATCAGGTCCACTGTTGAGTTTACCAGTTAAGCACCCGTAATCTGGTTTTGATACTGATAGCCGACCGATCAGGAAAATGCTGCTCCAGTCTCGTGAACAGCGTGGTTTGCTTGCCACAAGATCGATAAATGCCATGCTCAAGAGCGATTGTAACTCTTTTCGGGACAAGCGGGCACCGGAATACTTCACTCGGCCAAGATTATCTGCATTATGCTGAGTAGGGTGTGCGTGACGGCGATGTTGACTTAGGCCAATCTTCGTCGGAAAAATAGCGTGAACAATCGGCGCAGGCCGAACGGGCACCCATATTCTTACCAACGCTTTCATTGTCGTGAACTCGGTGGTGAACTAACGGGCCAGCTTTTGATTTGCAGAGCATGCCATATTCCTCACAGGTGAACCTCACGAGTCTCTCCTGTGTACCGTTTGGAACTGATGCGGAGGCACCAGACGATGTAGTGTTCATTGTCGAAAGTAATCAGCACATTGAGAGCAATTGGGTTGGTTAGCCTTGTGTGGAGTTGCTGAAAACTTAGCTCACCCAGGCTGACGTCCAGGCTGCCCGGTCGGCACCACGAGAAGGTGGCTCAGCTCGCCAGTGCGCTTACAGCCTTCGTTACTCACTCGAGTAATCTACACCGAAAAAGACTACAAGAGCTCCACTAACATCGATTCAATGACAGACTTAGCAGTGGCAATGAGGTGGTCTTCTTTTTAGAGGACGAGTTACAACGATAGCGTTCGGCCTTTTGATATTTACCTTCACACCCCTCTACAAGCTGGACGAAATCAGTAGTCCAATTAATGATGTTGAGGTAACCGAACGGTCGTGATTGCTGGATTTCAAAATATATTCTTTATCGTTAATGAAAAAATTGGCGATGGCAGTGTCGGTGAAGATGAGTAATCATTTGCGGGCTGAAATGTTTACAAAATATTTGCCACCAGTCTCAAAAAACCTGTCGTACCATTGAAGGATATTAGTTCCAAATAGGAGTCAGCTCAAGGGTAAAACCGCACAGCTCGATGCAAGCTAAAGTAAATCAGGGTTGAAGCATCCCAACTTGCTGCACCATATGTTCTACCTACCTCTTGAGGTTCAATTTAAGTAGCACAAGAAAAGTTCATGTTGGTAAACCGTGAAGCATCAAAATATCACGAAGAAAACGTGAATGAACGAGGCTTGAAATTTCGTTCGGTTTTACTGCCCAGGAGACATGGTGTTTTAAACTTATGAATGTCCTGGATGAGTCAATTTGATGAGAAAAAGACTAATTCCTGGCCTAGTCCAGTCAGTTCTGTGTGCGTACGGCTTCCAGACGCTCACTCGGGCCATCTGAATCGAAAATGACAACAATAAATACAATAACATCGATTCACGGTCGTACATTGTAGAGTATCCAAACATACACTGTAAGCATCAGGCGGTATTCCATACTAATGTGCGAGGTACACTAATAACACCCAGACTTTTGATACCAAGAACCTCACCAGTAGTACCATTGAAGGAGCATATTGCTGAGTACGGCGCCCGTCACAAGAAAAAGTGACCAGAAGTGAAACGTTCACTTTTGCTGCACCACACATTCTACCTGTATTCTGCGGTTCAGTTTTGGGATGAGTACACAAGTTCATGTTGACGAAACCTCCAAATACTCTGTTGTCCAATAAGCCACACGCTGCGAAGTATTCAATACGGGAATTATTGCTGGATAGGCGCAAGCGTCGAAGTGAAAGACGGGGAAGTACGATCAACAGCGAACATCTCAATGGCGCGTGGAAAAGGGGTTCCACAAGCTAAAAGAAAACTTTCGCCGAGTGTTCACTAAAGTAAATAATATTTCTGACACAAGAAAACATTTGACGAAATTGCCAACGAAACTTTTACACTTACAAAATAGAGTATGGCTTACTAATTCGAAAAAGAATATTAGGTGGATTAGAGAATCAAATGGACTATCAATGGCTGCTGACTACAACCGGAATGCACATCAACAACTGACAGGCTTATCTGCATCGGTTTTGGTGAAACTCACTTATTGCGAATCTGTAATCCAGGTATACGAGTATTCGTTCTCCAGAGAGAATTTGATTCGCTTGTGATTACAAAAAGGCAGACAGGATTCTTTCATTATCGTTGGCTGAGTTGTCACAAAAACTGCAGTTTGAGAGGGTCCAGACAAAAGAACGGATGGATGAATATCGGTGAAGTGTGATATGGTGAGATTACCTATCGAAGAACGGACACTGTGCCTCACAGAGTTTGTGACGCTGGACGAAGTTCACAATTAACGCGCTACCCAGAAGATCGCCAAAAACTCTTTGACAGATCATTATGGCTTTCAGTCTTCTTGAGGCTAAACAGGCAGTCGCAGTCCTACAGTTTCCTCAATCCCAGTTAATTCTTGAGGCCAGAGTGTACGGAACTTGCGAAAAACTCCTACATGCGAGACATTTAGCTGAATTCGGTTGGGTCGGTTCGTTATAATCTAATCAGATGTAAATATTGTGTTCTGGTATTGAGGGCAAACACCCCTCAGAGGGAACTACTGACAAAACGGTCGAGGTTAGTCACCGTATAAGAATTATACATTTTGTCTGATGGGTTGAAGTGGGCTTTTATTAGAATACCCACGATCCATTTAAAGTTTACAAAGAGGATATCCACCTAGCAATGGTGGCTGCAGCACAGAGGCACACGTGTTTCATCGGTTATACAATAAATTCCTCCAGATATGTGAGATTAGTTCAGTAGCCGCACTGGAACCAAGCCATAAAAGCTGGATATTATGCTATCCCCGGGCTACACGCTTCTTGCATATAGCCGGGAAATACCTCCGTACAAAGATCATGAATGGGACAAGCATGCAACAGGCTTGCAACTTCATTCCGCAACACTGGGCGCCGTGGTTTTTAATCAATTGTTAAGGATATTCTGGATGGTATTTCACAGGACCTCCACGAGAGCCAGGCAAAACATAACGCTACTAACTTGCCGCATTTAAATACCGTGGAGCCTGGAGCCAGAATAGGAAGCCTCAATGTACAGAACCAAGTTGTTTTAAATTGTTTTTGAATTCAAGTATGCCAAATCTTCGTTCAACTGCGCGGCATAGAGCTGTCGACAGACGAGGTGGAATGTAATCTTGAGGCCGATATGGCTGAACGATTAAAGCATAACCAGACGGACCGGAGGGTCCCGATCGAAAACGCAACATCAACATTTTCACTGTTTCTATCTAGGCATTGGCAACTTAGCTGTGTCTCAGCCGTCGTGCTTCCTTCAGTTGGAATAGCAGCTATGCACTAAGTGGGTGTCCCAGCTGAATGCGCATTGATTTGTCTGATTTGATCAGTTGGAGGACAAAGTATGACGGCGTTTTTTATTGAGTCCTCCCGGGGTTATCGCTGAGTACTTGTTTTCCAGGGATATGAGTGCCGCCATATTCCCCGTGGTGTTAGTCAGCTACACTGCAGACAGTAATGTAAACCTCCCTTGAGAAGAACACGAAGGGACCAGTCTTAGATTGAGCAAGATTCCAGTCACGAAATAGGAAAAATGAATGGTCGGTCCGATCGTTTGAATATCACATCCATCTAAGTGTCATTTTCACGGCCGTTTTCACCCTCAGGTGTTATTTGCGCATGCCATCTGTTGTGATGTACTTGAACAGGTTTGATTGCATTATTGGAGGACTACAACGCTGACAAATCCACGTGATTAAATTCGAAGGGGTTCTCGTTAGGCCGAATGTAATTATGACGAATGTAATTATGACGTAGAAATTGCAGCTTTATTGTATTGCTTCTTAAAGATTAAAATGTCTTCCTGTAAGTCAAGACAAACGGCAGAGAGAATTTCAGCACAAACGTAGGTAATTTAGGGAGATTTCCCCAACACAAACAGGGTGTCGTTAGTTCAGGAGGAACAGTAATCCATTCAGCTAATGGACGTTCCATGTGTGATATTGTCACTCGCCAGTGATGTGGATCCTTTCATTGAAGAATGAGCGATGTTATAT
>NW_008752811.1:0-9489 GCF_000715545.1 Opisthorchis viverrini | reverse complement strand
ATAAGGCATCAAATATCGCTTTTCAGCATCTAAATTTTCAGCATACAACATCGGGGAGCTAATTTTTCAGACTACAGAAGTGAACGTAGATGACCGTCCTTCAGCCTTCAAGGCGTAAAACCTGGCAGACTATATTGACTTCTGAAATCATTGAGTTGAGTTTTTCCCGACTATTTGATACGCCAGCGGGTACAGTGTCCTCGAGCACCATTTGTTCCCAAGTGTATTTCCAAAATACAATCTAAAATTCGTCTTTCCGACAAGCCGCCCATGTTGTGACGTTGAAAGCTTCGCATAGCTGCATCAGGGAATTTCCCATTCGACCGTAGTAGGAACCTTTTGATATGAAGGGCAGACTTATCGGACAAAGGCTTTTTTGCAAACAAAATATAAAATATATCACTCAAACAAGTATACCTTCATGAGTATTTTGAATCAATAATTTTTCGATTATAGTAAAACTCACGTTTAATGATGTCACCGGAGTATTTCAGCAAACTCTGTGCAACTTTAAGCAAAGTTAGGTCATTTTGCATTACATCTTTACCGGTGAGCAAACGAATATGATTTTTCGTTGTTCGTGACGACCTTCAAACGATACTTACTTCATCAATTTTAGCGTCCCGAAATTTAGGGAAGCTTGCGAGTGTCCATCTTCAGCGGAGAGAGAAAAACATTCTAGAAGAGCAATAAATCCACCCTGCACTCCACCCGATCAGAGCGTTGCCGACTGAGATTGAATTCGGCAGATAAACCGGTAGTCCAGTACAAGTATTCCGCGTCATAGCATAAAAATCTGCTTTAATTGTATCATGTGGTGTTGGAAAACTCGAAAATTGGCATTGCTTTGGTTCGTAGGTGAACAATGTCATGGACCAACAGCTGATTAACACTACGAGTAATTCCACGGACGGTGGCAGAATATTTTGCCACTGAGCTTCATTCACGCGACACGTTTTTGATAAACATTTCAAGTAATGATTTATTGGATTTTGCTTGATTGTGTGTCAATTCACTGTTTTCCAGTGGCTTACTTGATTTATTGACTGAGTAAAAGGTCCTCATGGCTCGCATGTGAGCATTTTGTAAGTCCTGGACTTGTGAACCGTTCACATCCGCAGATAGTGCTGTGCATTGTGTAACTTTTGCAAAGACGAGATTAAAGCTGAATTGTCTACTGCACCCGCAATCTATGTCAGTATATAGAACAAGTTGTGCTGTTCCTTCTCGAAATAACGAGTGGCCGATAAGGAGGGTTGCTTCGGGCATCAAGAACACACACCGTTTGGTGGCACCGGGCCAGCCACTGGGGTGAGCAGTTTAAAGAAAGCGCACTATTGGGGCGTTTGGCGTTCCCTCACCTGTGGCACCAACAGAAATGAAATTTGTTTGGTTTTTGCGCGCGCTTAGAGCCCATCTGTCATGCTGCCGTCTGTCTGTCTACTGAGTTTGCCCCCAACGTAACCATCGCCGCCCAACATGTGAAGATGTCGTCACATTTCGTTATGAGTAGTCCTCATAGAATCAAAAATTCGAACAAGTGAACTGAGGAAAAGTATTTTCCGTTTACATGGAATTCATTGTGATTTTGCGATCTAAAGTTCGAAGAAGTGAGGTCAGGGAAGGTATTTTCCGTTTACACATTTGTCGTACAGTCATCCTTTGCTG
The DNA here is from genome assembly GCF_000715545.1 of Opisthorchis viverrini. Taxonomy (NCBI): domain Eukaryota; kingdom Metazoa; phylum Platyhelminthes; class Trematoda; order Opisthorchiida; family Opisthorchiidae; genus Opisthorchis; species Opisthorchis viverrini. The sequence goes on along the minus strand of NW_008752811.1, from coordinate 7,821 downwards.
ACGTTCGCAGAGCTGTTGCGACGTTCCGAGTGCGAAACTACTGTTCCCTCCTGGATTAGTTGAAAGCAAAAATTGAGGGGGTTCCGATTTGAAGACCTATGATAGCCGTGGGATTTACGTGCGTAATTCTCCGTTGCTGATAAACATAACTGCATATATAACATGACAGTTTGACGTTAGTTTCCAATAAAATACCTGGATTTAGCGGCTGTCGCACGTGAATTCAACAATCGTAGTTGTGGTACGCTGAATTTCTGCCTCAAATTCTACACGTAAAATGAACATTCATGTATCCGAGATACATATGAATTTTCAGTAATTTCGCATCGTTCCCTGTGGCTATGCGAAGTGATGAATCTGCACTTATTGGAAATAATTAAATTTTATTTCCCAATGCTTTTGATGCTCTTGCTCCAAGCTTGAGGCCCAGCAGCAAAGTTCTGAGGGTGCGTTTCCTGTATTTTTCTTCAAAGAATGCTCTTTGAAGGTCCAGGTGTCGAAACATACGAGTAGCTTTTTGAACGATTGTTTGTCCCTTTTATAAAGACGCAAAAATAGTACGACACTTGGTGACAAAATATGGGAGGGTGGAAGAACAGCAATAGGTTGTGATTCACAAAGTCATTTTTTGACAACACATGGCGTGCATGGATTCGTCACACAACAAACTAATTAATCAATTGAATGATTTAGTAACTAATTTATTTGTCAGCTTGATTGCTCGTCGTTGCGCCCGCTTAGATATTTGTTAGCGGACTAATTCATAAAGTTGTTCCTCTAATACTGCGGTAATTGGAATTAGGTGCTTTTATGTTTAATTTGTACAACAGCTTTGAATAGACTGGATGTTCCACCATATTCGCCTGGGATTCCGCTTCAGAGAACACATATCGGTCAAATCGAGTTACTTTCAGGTAATTCATTGTGTTGAGCGTGGCGCCCACTGGTTCTTATGCATCAAATTCCAGCTGCCTACTTTCAGCTCTCACCTGGCAAAAAATATGCTCTGCGATGGTACGGCGACAGGAAATTTCCGTATTCATTGCGCAAGGCAAATATTTTCCAACACGAACTTGTGGACTACAATTAATAACTTATTCGGGAAGCTACAATACGAGCTAAGAAAATTTGCTCAATCAGTGCGATGCGTTTCTGTGGACTTACACATTTTTATTGCTGAAAAGCATACGTAAGTGACAAATTGTATGAATCGAAATTCAACATTTAAAGCTGTTTGTGAAGTGCTTTCTGACGCCGGGTGAGTTTCACGCTATATGATGGGTGACCGAAACGTCTGAGGGAGATTATCTTACTGGTTCCCACTTACGTTTTATTTTCAAAACTTCTATTCTAGAAATCGCATTGGAGAAAAGACTTGGCTAATGGGTCATTTGTGTAACATACTCAAATTACCTGTAGTGATGAAGGTTGATGACAGAACCACATATGTGCTAACAGAATAATAAACAAGAAGTAATTTTTGGAGCAACTAAGCTTCGTTACATTCTATCATTGTTTGTGCTAACGTAAGCGGTGAAGACGGAGAAAAGAAAGTATGCCTACGCGGCAGAATTGTTTACCAGACGTGTTTTTTTGTTGTCCATTAAAGGTTTTAGCACCTCCACATGTGATAAGCCGAAAAATTAGGACTTTTGGTTTTAGTGACAACCTAGTGCAGACCCAACGGGCATACCAAACTTCCCTCGGGTTGATGTCATTGACTGTTGCTCAAATCCAGGCAAATGCTACCAACCGATTCCACAAATTTCGTAACAGATATCACTTTTCAAGAGAGGCAAACGGCACTTTCGAGAATACATAATACGCGCATGCCCGCAGTAGTTAGTATCATCGTTAAATCAACATCACTTGTATTGATGAAGGTTGAAGACCGAATCCTACATGTGCTAAACAGGCTAACAATGTTGAAGACCGAATCCTACATGTGCTAACAAAATGCCTCTGTAATGAATAAAAAAATAATTTTTGATGAAATTTTTTTCGTTAAATGCATTCGTTGTTTGTACTAACCGAATCGATGAAGATATTTTTATCGATTATTGATAGAATATCTTCTCGCAAAATATCATAAACAAGGGAAACAGTTAGCTACGTATGTATTTCAGACATGTAGCTCCTTACTCCGTTTTTCACAAACTCGCTCTGATGCTTGTAGAGTCGAAAAGAGATTTTTTTGGAATTTGGTAAAATTGGTGTGAAAAGCCTATTTCCTGGTTTCCTTAAGATTCGTCTAAATGGGCTATAACGTTGTCCATCAGATGATTTTAGAAACAAGGATCCGGCCATCAGTTTTAAAAACTGTGCCACCCTAGTTGTCTGTGTTTTTTTGTTGTCCATTAAAGGTTTTAGCACCTCCACATGTGATAAGCCGAAAAATTAGGACTTTTGGTTTTAGTGACAACCTAGTGCAGACCCAACGGGCATACCAAACTTCCCTCGGGTTGATGTATTCAAGTATACCCGAGCGCACTCACTCAAATACATGACATTTGACGGCACTTACGCAAGTGCTCAAGAATGCCAAACTCGGTGCGAGTTAAGCCTCAGAACTGATTTTCGGAAAAAGATTATTTTGATGACCGTAATGGCATCTGAGCTTATAAGGACATTCGCAAATGTGGAATTTTGGTTCTGTTCGGATAAGCAGACATCAAATAAGAAAGGCTATCTGACATCGTGTTGTAGATGTCCTGTGTAATCTGAGTTATTTAGTGATGGAAAAATGGAGCTAAACGGAGAATCACAGGTGAATATCTTCTCGCAAAATATCATAAACAAGGGAAACAGTTAGCTACGTATGTATTTCAGACATGTAGCTCCTTACTCCGTTTTTCACAAACTCGCTCTGACAAGTGTTTGAAGGATCTGAGTACAACGGTTACAAGTCGCAAATCCTTGGTGCCAGTTAATTCGACCATGAAAAGATTTCATCTGACTATGGTTTTGAATTTCAATTGAATGGTGTGTCTTCCATATTTCGAATTGTTTGGTCTCCTGGGCATCCACAGAAGGCGGGAGTACATCACTGAACTTGATGTGTTCCATGAGGAACGTAATTGCATCGTCTCAGATGAACATTACCATCGTTGATACCTTAGGAGAAAACAGTGATGCAGCTCAATTGACTGGATTTAGTAGCGGAGCCAGCATCTTGCTAAAGCAACTAATTATTTTGTCTCTCCAAGTGTATAGAATGCGAATCCAGAGTGTCAGCATCGTGCGTTAGCGCGAGTGCTGAGCGCTGTGATGTAGAATATCACCGCAAGTCTATCTAGAGTTTGTATTGAACAAAACCATGTTTTAATCATGTGACCCTAATCTCCTTAAAGCTTAGAACGCACCAGCTGAATGCGTGACAATCCTACTTTGCGCAATGCAGGACCGAATTTCAGTAAATGACCTAATTCATTCGGGAATATTTAACAGGACTAGACTTATTAGAATTCCACGGACTGTCGTTTGCGATTGCAAGAAGGAATACAGAATAATTAACACGGGGCAACATAATTTTCTTCACTTGGCAGTCGAAAACAAGTCGTCCGAATCATCGTCGGTGAAGCAGTCTAGAAATGACATTGTAAAGTCATCTCTACCTTTTGAGAGAACCGTCACAGAAGAAAAACATCAGGTGAATATTCTCCACTTTCGAGCTTTTTCATAAGCGACGGGACCAGTGTTTTTTTTATTTCAAAGTACTCAACGGATCATGCGACAGGTTCATACAAAATAGTGGTAAAGTAGAACGTTGCTAACCATTGTGTGAAAGCGCTACATTCTCACGCTTTACGGTAGATAAATCTGTTTTGTCACAACTGTAGCAGGGGATTCCGTTAAACGTTGATTATGCTTATTTATATGCGAACAAATCCGCACGCGAGATTGTCGGAGCCCTCGACATGCTCCATATTCACCGATGAAGTCATTCGTGATTACATCATATTTTGGTCACCGGTTTCATTGTAGCTTGTCATGTAGAACTTTTCTGATTGTCATATGCAGCGCGGTCAGTGCCTGGTTATTCTTAGAAAAAATCACCACTGTCGCATTCGCTTTGAAAAAAAAGTCTGTTCCATTTCAGTAGTGACTTACAGTGTACTACACTTGAAGACGTTTGCTGAAGCCAGCGCATTCGCTTTGAAAAAAAAGTCTGTTCCATTTCAGTAGTGACTTACAGTGTACTACACTTGAAGACGTTTGCTTGAAGCCAGCTTCCTCTGAAGCGTGAAAGCACTTGAGATGCAAGTGAGGGGTGATCCGCAAAGTCAACCATGTGCGAATTCGTAATATGTTTTGCACTTTCCAGATAGACGCTCACCAGCCGCACACTGAGAACAGACATTGGTGTGTCGCAGATGATGCGGAAATCCCGACGGATTTGGAAGCGCCCGCCTTAACCGCTTTCGGCTTGTCGAACTCCCACTCACTGGGTGTAAATAGACAGTGGTGAACTGCCCGAAAGCATCTTCCACCGGCCTAACGATGAAACATCTTACATTCAAGAAGACCTCACTTGCAATATGGTTTGTTTCATTAAACTGTTATTTTATCGTATTAGATGGAAAACCTCTCTCAGTCAGGCAATCCATCTCAAAATGTACGTTATTTGCCAATGTATATTGTTACGATATTACTGGTGAGAGAGTAACATACACACACAATCATAATTTTATTAGATCAATCTGGTGTAATGTCTGGGTCTTTAGATTGTTTTTTGGACGTTCGCGTGTACCGGCCAAAATGCTTTGGTCAGTTCATTCGAAAGCCAAGAGGGCGATGGATCGGCAAAAACAATGAGACTTATGCTTACTTAAAAAATCGAAAACTAAGCATGACAACAACATGGGCTTGTCCAAGAGCTGATAATGACGTACTTAAATGGGCTAGCCTCAAGTATTTGGGATTTTGAGCACTATCTGAGTAAAATTTTGGTAAACGCTTCTTCCATTCCAATTAGTTTCCCAACACGCCTGCGCACATTCGTCAACAAATGCTTTTGAATGTTTCACTGCTCCTTAATCCTGACGAGATTTGCGCTGCAGATTATTGTTGTACACTTCACAGGAAAGAACGAAATGGAATTTGTCACGGGCAAAGAGCTACATGCAGGTCAACTCTGCTGGAAGGGGCGGAGTTCGGTAAGCGACCTCGTCCAAAAGGAATGTTTCGACTTATCCTTAATCATTTTGTTTATTTTACAAACCACCAGACTAAGCCGTTTTCATTTGGCGAATAGATATGGGCACTCATTTCTCAGCAGTGGACACTTCTGGTGGTTGTAGTCACGCGCTTATCACTGTTTCAATCGAAGAAGGCCTATATACTAACCCGCATAGCGAAGTCTGAGGAGACAATATTTAAATGCCTGAGATTTAATAGTTCGCAAGACGGACAATATTTCACCCCGTTCACATCCACCGACTAGGATCACAAATTCTAACACGGCTACAGCTCCAAAGTTAACCGTGAACAGCAATACCGTGTTGCAGGAGAGAGCTCGCGACTAAATGGCTTTGTAATTTAGTTTGAAAATCTCTACAGCAGGCTGGTAAACTTGCTTCGCATCAAATGATTCACAGTACAGGACTTTTGTGCTCACCTACAATGCATTGTTGACACATGTAATTTCCGCCCGATTATATTGCCATCAGCCATCGTCTTGCCCCGCAACTTGATTGTAACTAGACCGAAGGACAAATGCGACTACACGGAAAACTGTTGCAAACGGTGTGCCGAAATTTACCGAGGAGCGGATAAAGAGAACAGCACAAACGTTGAATCACATGTATGAAACCATCTTAAAGTTCTGTGAAAGAAAGAAAGCTTTCCGCCTCGGAGGTCTTTGATAGAAAAAACCAACTAAACAATTACAGCCTATTAAACAGATAAGCAGAACTTTCGTAGGCTCCTTGTTTTTTTGAAAACTAAATATCCGTCTTTTTGTAGAACGCGTCTTCTCGAACTTTCTTGGATATTCACTGCCTATTACACAATTGTACGCGAACGATGATAAAGACTTCTATGAATTCCGTGATAAACTACACCTTCCATTAAATCTTGGTGGAGTTACGAGGAAACCACATACTACTTGAATTCTCCATCAGCAGCATGCAGCCTTGCACCAAGTGTCTTGTACTCCCAGTCTAAACATTGGAGATGCATCATTTCTGATGCAACATTGAGTTGGAAGCCTCAAATAAAATTCTGCCCGTCCAACTTTGCGCTGATATCAGACAGAAATTTCTTGAGAAATGAAGTTCGCTAAGTTGAAATAATGAGCTGCTCCCGCCAAAACTAACCTAGATTCTAGTGGCCCGAATTACCGTTTGCTTTGTCAAAAGACTCAAGCACTCTTTGCCGTCGCCATGAGCATCAGCATCACTGTTGAATACTCGTCGCCATAAAACCATGATTTATTCGAAAACGTTTTGTGACGAAGATGCATATGGGGAAGGTTCCCCCAGCTTCCCATGCTGACGCAGACATGCTTGATATAAACTGACAATGGGAACGTCATTGGTATTAAAGTCTGCCGCACTTTGTCGCGTGTTTAGTCAGGTGGAGGAAGGTCACGTGTCCATCACATTGGGTAGCGGGCTACATGGAAATTACGCGCTTTCATACAGTTCTTTTAGGTCCATGGTTGGCCACCTCTCCCTATTCCGAATCAGGCACACAAAATAACAAACGCTTTGCGGACCATCACTCCACATGCACTGTGCATGACCATACAACTTCAAAGTCCATTGCTAGACTCTTTCGTCAAATTAGACGCTGTGCAACCGAACATTTGTTCTGTAATTGTACCGTATGGGATTTGTTCGGATTAGAGTGGTTGAACTACCTGTCTGAGAGAACGGAATTCTAACCACCCGGAAATGAATCATCAAATGAAACATCAATGATGTTTGCGTTACGCCTTTTGTTGGGATGAATTCATGTGAGGACTAACAAGAACAATAAAAATAGCTCTAAATCACCGTTTTGTTGCGTTAGTGAATTCACTGTGTGTCAGCAGGTGTGGTAGCACCGTAGGTGAAACAAATCCCGTGTCATGAGACATCTTTGAGCGTACGCCTATTAAGGTGCGTATATTCTATTTTGAGGCATGATTGGAGCAAAAAATGGACAAATCTTGCTTTCTGTGTTCGGATTTCTAACCATTACACATATGATTCTCAGAATTGAAGCTGGGCGCACTTGCAAAAAAAGTAGGAATCTGGATCCGTCATTCACAAGAACGAAGGGGAAGGAAGGACCGAGCTTGTGGAATCCCTGATCCCTGGCAATCTGATTCAGCCTCGATGGTCTCACGAGTTATGTTAGTGGGCGGAGTTGTGGTTGAACTAGCCGGATTCCTCTGTACACCACAACGAGTCGCATTTTGAACTGAACCACTCCCATCGACTCGGGTGCGCTTGAGATATGACGTGGAGAAGCACTCTTTCTTACCGCGTGATCACTTTTGAACAGATTCAACGCGCCCGCACTTCAGTTTGGTTGATGCAGACAGCCAAAAATTGTGCAACCTGCCCAACGAGCGAAGGTTGCCAACCACTAAATTCCATTCAGAGAACCATTTTTCAATAGCTTTTTTGTTTGTTTGATTGTATGCTTGCGTAATTCATTGGTGCTTCGGCAAGGCATCTCTCACACAAGGTATATGTGCTGTGAAAGCTGTAAAAGCTTAACCCAAGTGCAATTTTGTGGCATACATACAGAATTGGTCACCAGGTCTAAGCCATATAGACCAGGTATCGGGGCTACTATAACGTAGCTACGTAATTCAATACGCACAGCTTC
>NW_008752810.1:6512-9494 GCF_000715545.1 Opisthorchis viverrini | reverse complement strand
CAACCTAACTTGCCCGGACAGTGAATTTTACGTACGTCTGCTTGATTGTAGCTTTGCTCCGATCCATGCCCCAGCTAGACAGGATCTCAAGCTGAAACTCTGACAAAATCTGGAAACTCTGTCTATTTTCAATCGCATAAAGACCTGAACACAGAATGCCTAGCCTGTGAGATGAGCGTGTTACAAAGGACTCAAAATTATGCGCTACAGGTGGCATAATTATAAGGTTAAAGCGTCCAAACATAAGTGATTGGATTACTCTCTACTCGACATGAATGACGAGAACTATAAATATTGCGATTTTGTCTGGCGTTCAATCCAATTTCCAGGAATTCGCAGTGAAGGATTGCTTGAGTGACCATATGATAGAATATGTAAGTGAGGCTGTCAAATGCCTTTAATTTATGATCACATCATTATTGGTTGACCTCATAAAGTGTGACTTTCTGGAGTTCAAACTCCGGGCTGCGGGGGTTCGCAATGACGGTAAGATCAAGCAGTAGCGGGGAATGAGTTTAGCTTTTCCGCGCTTTCATCTAACGGTCATGACATTTGCACCCGTGCGATGGGAAGACTGTTTGGCTGAGAGGGAAGTGATTATAAATACTGACGTAATTGCACAGAACAGTCGCCTCCAACATTTAATACATGTGGGTTGAAGCTGTTGTTTGTAATACCGTTGTTTCTGATCAGGCACGAAAGACGGGGGCTTTACTAATGGTGACAAAAGATATTGAGTGATAAGTGTACTGCTAGATTACCCGCAGGTTAACAAGCATTATTCAATACTTTGGTGCATCATTCATGATATCACCATATGCTTATCAGCCATGCAATATCGTAGACCAACTTTTCCCACTCAAGGCCAAGGGGTTTAGGCAACCTCGCGAGTATAGATTGTTTCCAGCAATCTGTTGGACCACGTCGAGTTACGCGCAAAACCCAAAAAGCCAAATATTTCAAATGGAGGTTTATCTACAAATGCGGTACTATAAACACAATGATAAGATAATGAAAATTTTACAAACCTCAAATCGTGGGACTATGCCAGCTTGTATACACCAGATTAAGAACTGCTGATTCCTTACGATCTCAAAGTTCACATCGACTCAAAGCCACGTGTTTACAAGATAGAGAAGCCGTTTGTGAGCTTAAACAGCACGTCCAATGACAAGGCCAAAGAAGTTTTTGTGTTTAGGTCAAAAACGAAAGCGTTTTGAAGGCGCAAACCAAAATAACAAAAAGGGGAGAATCGCACAGTACAACATAAAAACAGAAGAAAGGAATCAACAGTGAGTGGCGTGTATTTCTATGAAACTTTTTCTGGTTTCACGTATCTGGTAAGGTCAGTACTGAAAGTTGGGAGCAACGACACTGCAGATAAAAGAGGAGCATAACGGTTTTTTCGTTGTTGAAGATTGGATTTCCCCTAAGCATATTATGGCTAACTGTTCTTCTGTTTACAATATTCACATTGTGGCCCGTGAAAAAACAATTGTTCAGTAGCTACCCAACATTTAATCTTGTCAAAAATGGCTCCAAAATCTCCCATTTTTGAAAGTTAGTTTTTAATTTTATGGAGTGCAATTTCAGCCTCTTGTAATGAGCTTTAGAGTGAAAATAATTGATTCTGCCTGCAGATAAAAATATCCGGGCATAAAACTATTTGTTTGCCAAAATTCTTCATAAGTTAGTTATTATCACCAGAAAAAAGAAAAGGTTTTTGTATCATTCTCGAGATAACTCACCGATAATCTGTCACCGTATCCGCACGTTCTGTTTCCAGAGACGTTGTATCCGTGATGGTTAACACATTTTTGCTCTCTGGCAGCTCGCGACCGGCAGTCACGGATTTCTTCTGGTCGTGTGAAGAATTATGCTTACTTTCGGACAGCTCGCAAATCATCGACTGCAATTTGTCCAATATTGGCTGGCTGAGTTCATGACCACTGTTAACAACAATGAATTTCTGCGGAAATAAAAGTGATGAAAAGTACAATGATGAAAGCGTCATTCAACCAGGAACTTTTTCATTAAGACGTGGCGATTTTGTGACACTGTTAAAATACAGAAGGCTAGGATTGGTAAAAAATATTAAACCACAATAAGATCTTTATTATGGAGTAAATTATTCTGGAATGATTCGCACTGGGCTTCAGTCGAAGGGTATTTTTAAGGGACTGAGTACATTCACAACGCATCTAGAGTTGGAACATACTGCTCAAGACCCTTATGACGGTCAAATCATCCCTTTGTCCACAAATTTAGCGCCTAGGTTGGAAAGCTCGAATTCAAACGGGTAATGATTAACTTTTGCTAAGCAAGATTCCCTGACTGATCCGTGATGAACGGATGACATTAAATCCCTTCCCGTTCACCTTTATTCTTCTCATGATTTTACACCAGCAAGGCGCCAGTGCTGAACAGAGATTTCATCTGCTAACGGAAATGATGGCGATGATGATGACAACACACCTGAGCAAAATGGGTAATATTTCTGTCTTCAAATTCAGTCATCAGGTACAACAACAGAAATTATAAAACACCTGAAATTTCAATTCTCACCTGGCCTGAGAGACTTGATTAGAAAATAGATCCAGAAAACATCTTATTGTATTTTGACAGTTGTGAAGTTTAGCTACGAAATGAAGACGGCATTTGGCTATCAGTGATGATTACGTGTAGTTGCCCTACTGGAAAAATTGTCTTTTTCCGTGTTTGATAGATAACGTAGATTGAGGGGTACACATTGTAATTAATATTGATTTGTTAAATGCTAGGTTGCTGCTTCATGTAGCAAACTCATTGGTTTATTAATTATTCTCCTTTAATCAGTAAATTCCTTTTCAGTCCCACGTACACATTTTCTTTTGGATACCAAAGATAAATTATACAAATGAGGCCATTGGGTGAAATTTACTCCCGACAGGAGACGAAAAAAGAAAAAAAACTGGAGTGCAGACTTAGTAAGATCATTACTTG
>NW_008752810.1:0-166 GCF_000715545.1 Opisthorchis viverrini | reverse complement strand
TTTAGAGTGAAAATAATCGATTGTGCCTGCAGATAAAAATATCCGGGCATAAAACTATTTGTTTGCCAAAATTCTTCATAAGTTAGTTATTATCACCAGAAAAAAGAAAAGGTTTTTGTATCATTCTCGAGATAACTCACCGATAATCTGTCACCGTATCCGCACG
>NW_008752809.1:7744-9531 GCF_000715545.1 Opisthorchis viverrini | reverse complement strand
AAATGTTTTGGGAGGGGATGAGCTCCAATGATTTCGTCTTTGTCCGCACAAATCCAAAATTGATTAACCATCCTCGACGCATGTAGGATAAAGTTTCCTATCGTTTCAGATGGCGTCACACCAGACATCTGTTAAATCTGATGGAGCTGTTATGATGGTGAACAACTTTTGCATCCGGTGCATGGCAAGGTTTTCCCTCATCACTTTGGGTGCTTCCATCGCAAAGCCGCAAGCTGACCCATTGGAAGCCCCGTACATGAACATTTTGGATGGGCCAGCTGGAATTGTTGGGGTAGTTAGGACTGTCAGGGAAATCGTGAAAAATTAAATATAGCATGGATCAAAGATATTCTTGGGTTCATCGAGGGCGCAGGATGGTTCATTTCTGTTATTCAAACGAGGCAATAAGACAGCCTGCATCTACGCTAGAAACTCTCGGTGTGGAAAGTGCCAAAGGGTTCGCATTGTATCCCGAAATACCAGACGGCTAATAATTGTTACGAATTCTAACTACTATGACGATGACATTTCAAAAATGGCAATTGATGGTTAGGTGAATATAGTAGGGAATAGCAGTACGTGATCGATGCAAACAGTTGTGATCGTGCATTAGTTTCACGGATTGACGGACTGATACACAGGATCGAGGTTTTTGCCCAAGTTTTATGGATCGGCTTTGATGATGTCGTTCAGCGTCTGCTATACAACCGAAAGGCACAAGTGGAAAAGGATGTGGCACTGTGCTTCAAGTTCTTGGCGCGTGGCAGTAAGCTTGCCATCATCAGGACTCGCATAAGTGTCCAATAGTGCTTTGAACGGGATTCAAGACGGAGCGCGGACGACCACTGGAGGAAGGTTATTCCATGCAGAATATAGCGGAAATGATACACTTTTTGCCTAATAATTTTGTGCGCCCTAAGACTGAAAATCTTACCACGTCCCCACTGTATGTTTGCTGGGTCAACAGTAAAAAAACCCTGTTGGCCAAGCATTGCTCAATCGGGGTATGTGTAAGTATTGGCCCCTCGGAGGCGACGATACTTCAGAGGAAGGAAGTCCAGCACAGTGGACGAGTCAAAGTGTGTGCAGTCAGTATCACTGACATCTGGAAAATCGTCCACAAATCTGTGTGGGAAGAGCATATGTGAGTAGGCCGGTCCGGAAACCGTGATCGAAGCCTACTTGACTTTGCAGGTAGTTGGTGGAAAACGGTCGGCCAGCCGGCAAGCATTTGGCGAGGTAGTTTTATTATGCTAGGGCGACACAAGGGCTTAGAAGGTCATTGCAGACAGATTATGCGAACATTCAGTAACCCTGACTTTAGAAGTTGGCGAGAAAGTTGCAGCCGAAGAAAAGTTGCCAGTCGAGGGCTACACTGAACATCTGGGGATATGGATGTTACGTGCTACGCGTAAAGAGGTGAACTTGGAAGTTTGGTGAGGCTAGAGGAGTTATCAGTTCAAGGCAAGCATGAATAAAAAAAAAAAAATAGTGAGGTTTCTTGTCGTGTTGCATAGTTGCGCGATGATTCAACCTTAGCATGCGCAGCTACGGCCAAAGTAGAAGGGTAGAGGCATTGCAAAAGTAACTTAACCGCAGGGGGCAATCAAGTTCAGCGAGAGAAAGCTTTAATCAGCGGCACAGACGCTCACGAAAAGTTGCTTTCTTCTTGCGTTTTACGCTTTTAACGGCAGAAGGTGCATTATGATGTTCAGCCGGGGTGCGGGCACTCTTAGGATAGTGGCATGTAGTTGAAGAGACGGCTATCAATCGTACCGTCATTGCCG
>NW_008752809.1:4858-6668 GCF_000715545.1 Opisthorchis viverrini | reverse complement strand
AGTGTGGAACAACATTGGAGTGCTTCCACTGATCTGGCACTGTACCGGTGGTGTGATGTAGATTGAAGAGATTTGAGATGAGGTTTGGGATGTCCGGGACATCAGCTTTTGGGATAGGCGAATTTGTCGTCAGTGCCTGGGAACTTGGAGTCTCCAATGTAGTCAGGTGAAGAAGTCCAGTAATTTAAAGTTATAGAGAGTGTGCAGAGAGTAATATTTGTCCTAACAACAGGTGTGGTCGTCGCGGAACCAGGTGGGGAGTCAAATGGGTCGATGCGGGAGGGACCCAGTATCTAGCGAGGTAGATGTTTGAGATTCTAAGATATCGACGGAATCAGAAAAATGCTTTTCGTCAGCAGCCACAACACCTGGGATGGCTAGTGTGGGGCAACTAGACGTAGTGATGGCAGTACATGAATGTAGATATATTGGCCGTGCTTTGGGTGCTACGAGAGAAATAAAACACTCACCGCAAGTTTTGTGGCCCAACGAGTGTGCAAAGGCATCATCGATGCCATGGAAAAGAATGAAAATGTTTTAGAGAGGAGTAGGAAATGGAGGATTATTAATAGTATGATAATAATGTTTATTCTCAACTTGTGAGTAACATACCTGCAGGTATATTCATAATGCTACCGTCAGAACAAAAGTATCACTGGTGGGGAAAGTGGGGAGAAGGTGGTTAGGAAAAGGGACAGTATCATAAACTGTAGGCATTATCCGATGTAGGCATGATCACCATTGAACAAGCACAGCCAAGGAAACACAGTTACTGTACCTTTTGAGGAAAATATAGAAACAAGGTTGTATCGTTAGAATTTGAAGGTGGTGGGCAAAAAACAGAGGGGAGCTAAACAAGAGGTGTCCTGCGTGGCACATGACAAGAAAAGTGTAACGGTGAAAAATTGGGAATCAGAAGATCAGATTAGATGAAGCGGGAGAGCTTGCATCAAGTTGAGCAAGCGGATTTGATGGGTGCTTTGAGAGCTCTTGTTAAGACCGGCAGATCTGAGGAAGGTTGAGATCACTAACAATTAATATTTCTGGGTGAGGTGGAGCTTTGGGTAGGAAATAACGTATTTAGTTGGCTAGTCAAACTAATTAGAAGGGAAAGGATATGTATGAACACTTGGCATATGAGAATGGTAAGATACATCACATTTGAACATAAATACCGGCATTCAGGTCACTCACAATGGATGAGCTGATAGAGTCTATAAGTAAGCCTGTATAAGTAAGCCTGTAGCCACAACTTCGAGCAGTTCCCATCCGGCCACGTCTCTGGGATGAACTCTTCCGTACCCAATAAATTTTCGCTCAGATCTGGCTAGCCTGACTTTTCCGCTGCAATTCTGACTTGCCTGTTGCAAAAGTTCAAATCCGTATACGGAGTTCGGGTCGCCCTACGTATTAGCAACTTGTCCACATCCAACCTATTCCCCTGCACCCGATATCCCTACAACAGTGCAACCAGTGAGTCTGCTTGCTTTCAGATTAAACCACATTTTTAAGACAAAACTTGTCATGTGCTCATAATTTGAATTATCCCATCTCCATCTCCACTTTTGCTCATTGTGACCCCTGAGCAACACTTCAAACTAGGTTTTGAAAGTCAGTGGTCCCAGATCCCTAGAGGAGTATTGCCAGGTCCGCCCTTTTGGACTCCTGGGCCGCGCTGGATGGCATTTTATTACTTCACGGTGAGGCAGAAGTTAAGGCGCCTAACGACGTACCCTTCGTCCGCTCCCCAATACTTACTTAATGGCTAACTGAGTGAGTTAATTTCGAGCCGTCGGGGGGTATTGGAAAG
>NW_008752809.1:1258-3697 GCF_000715545.1 Opisthorchis viverrini | reverse complement strand
TTTGAAGTGGGTTGCAGGGTCTGAGGGGTCATATATATGCTCATGTGGAATTCGAGGCTGGTAGGATTCGCAGGCGAAGGGCGAAGAGCAGGAACTCGGGGCGTGTGTGTGGAAGAAGGCGTTAGGAGCGGAGGCTTTGTAGGCAGGTGTTTGAACCCGAGGAAACGCTTTCGGACAACCAGACCAGAAGTTCTCAAGCAAGGTGTCGTGTTTTCATCCTCGACCTCAGCCTCCGGTCCGCACTGAGGAGATGCCGTATCTGTTACATCAGCACTCAATAATATTGACGTGATGGAGGTCAAAGATAATATAGGCGGGCGCATAAATGTGGAAGTGGTAGGCTCATGGCCATGAGCAAAGCACGCGGGGTGATGTCACGAGCCCAAGCGAAAATGTGGCGAATTTATGGGATCATCGACGGATCAACGACGGGCGATCTTGGGGTGGTTGGAAGCCCGACTGGCTTGGAACCGGCCTCATTATTGTCACGGACGGTTGAAGGTACAACATAATTAGCTGAGGGTGCCTAATAGGTCGGGTCACTTGGCAGACTCAGCTCGCTGATATTTGGAATGAGGGATCCGTGCTAAACGCGAACATGTACCAAAGGCGGTCCGGCTCTATTAGTTGTTTAAAGAGTTGGTTGCATTTGAATTCTGCAAGTGAGTGGCCTCAAGATCATTGAGTGCTGTGGGTAGATGAAGGGGAAAGGAATCAGTTTCACAGCTCTCTCTTTTTAATTTGATGGATTTGAGAGGTAAGCCTCCTTTGCAGTCAAGCGAGCAGCCTTGATTCATATGTTTTTCAATTATATTTAAGGTGCAAGTGATGAACAGCATCGTTTTCAACCTCGAATCACAATAATATTGGGCAACGCAAACATGGTGTCGACTTTCGGGGTCGTAAAACCCCTCAAATAGGGTCAGGCATTTCGCATGGCGTCAAGAGAGCAGCGTTTGTGAGTTCGAGCGGGATGCGATCAGGGTTATTTTGTACCATAATTCGGTGACGGCACCTCAAACGCTGACGAATACCAGAGGCAAACGCCTCAATCAGAATGGATGCTTTTCCAAGGCTTGACGGACCGCATGTCGTGTCAGAGTCATAAGGCAAGCTATTGGCTGTATGCTCCGGGAGGAAGCTACCTGCTTTTCAATCTTATGTACACTGGCTCTGCGATTGGCCATTTCAAAGTGAAACCAATACTTTTATTGTAGAGGAGAGGGAAGGGACCTGCTGCGTGGAGCGGGAAGCGAGGTGAGAATGATAATGACGGGTTGATTTCAAAACATGTAAAAACCATACATGTTGGGGCATGATCGGCATGCAAAAACTCAATGGGTAGGAAGGTGCAACCAACAAGACATGTTTGTTATGTGAAAGGCCACCGTAGTTGTGAGAACCGAAAAACACTGGGACAATGGACATGACGTGTTGCCAGTTCAAAGACGAAGCTGGTTGACATGAACTAAAACTGAAGACCATTGTTGGTCATGAATGACATTGACGGTCGAGTAAATGGCTAGGATCACAAAAGGAAAAAATAGAGATGGGGATGGAAGAATGCGGAATGGCGACAAATGGCAAGTAATGTCTCATAAGTATGGTTTACATTGAAACGTCAACTCTGAGCATCCAGGTTTTTGCATGTGACATTAATCCGCTGTTTACATACGCAAAAGACCAATATGAATTATGCAGCTTCCGAGTGTTTCAGTGACCATCATCCTAAAACACATGTACAGGTCAGTAGAGACACATCCAATTTCTCGAATTTTCTTGGCAAACTAACGTAGTATCCTGGACCTGAACTTAGCATTCCTAGTTTTCCTGGTGTCCGGATGAGTTTTGACGTACTGCTCCCATGCTCGCCTCAGGCGGACGTGGCCGGGAGAAAGTTTGTTTATACAACGGTGGACGAGGGAGAGCTTTTGGTGCTCGAAGGAGTATGAGCCTACTTAACAAGGTCTTAACAACGGGATATCTTTTGGTTTGAGGTGAACCTCGGGACAACATTATGCCTGAGGTCTTCAACGGGAGCTACTGGTGACGACGCGTATGTCAGCTCCCGTTCTAAAAGGAAGGGACATCGAACTGGTCGGATTTCTTAGGGAATTCTGCCGGAGTGATGGAGCAATACGCAGCCTTAGAGTGTTAAATTGATGTGCTTATAGACATGAGGAGCTGGAGGGTCTGGATTTTTGGATGGGGCTTTGAAGGTTTTGCGCACCGTGAAGGTTGGTGTGAATTTAGTGTCAAGAAAACCGCCGGAGAGTAGAGAGTGCAAAGATAACGTCGAATCTTGATCTCTGTCCCCTCTAGCACCCTGTTTGAACAAAGCTTGGCAAACAGGTTTTTCTCCGTTGACCCAGCAAACACACGGCGGGGACATAGTAAGAAAATTTTCAAGCTCAGAAAGCACACATTCATTAGACAAAA
>NW_008752809.1:0-795 GCF_000715545.1 Opisthorchis viverrini | reverse complement strand
TGATCTAAAGTGGAACGGGATGGTCGTTCTCGCAGTGTGTGAGACTCGATGCCAGCAGACCCGGTTGTGTACTCTTGGACAGAAACGTAAGCCGGGGCATAATCTCCATGCGAATACAACGGCAAATTTAGCAATATCACGGATTACCGTGGGTACAACAGAGTTCAATTTGACTACAAAGGACGGATCTCTGGGATGATTTGGAAGGTTGTAGTTTAAGGAGAGGGTCTTTGGTTCACTGGTCATTGTAAAAAGTGTTCCACCTTGAAATGCGTTCATAATTGTGCGTGGTATGTAAATGAGGCTATTAGACCAGTGACTAACCGCGACAAGCTGACATCGGTTTTGTAAACTGACGTGACGATGGCCTCTCCCTTCAAATAAAATTTAAACCTACACTTTCGCACTTTGTTCCCCGGAAGCTTGGTTACCTGTGATGGTAAGTGTTTCGCGATTGAGGCCATAAATATTGCAGATAAAGTGAGAGGTGATAGCAGTTTGACCGCAACGTGCGCCAACAATAGGAATTTGTGTGAATGGTGCGAAAAAGACTGGTACACTAAACTTACCTCATTCAAACAACTAATATCTTCAGGATGGATGAATATTATCGATGAGTCAGGCTTGATGCGAGCAGGAATAAAACGTTACAAGCTCTTCTAAGTTTCTGGTGAAACCAACTCAAGGAATATATTGCAAGCGGTTTAGTGTTTTTGTTGTCTTTCTGGAGAGGAAAGGATAACGGATCTTCGGATGATACTGTTGATCTATTTTCTATGTGCGCAGTCTTTATCC
>NW_008752808.1:7620-9543 GCF_000715545.1 Opisthorchis viverrini | reverse complement strand
CAGTCATTGATGTACAGTAAGAAAAGGATTGGGCCTAGCAGGCTTCCGCAAGTGATCGGTAGTGAAAATGATTGTATTTGCCCAGTTTGTGTTAGTTGCCTCCCGTCTGATAAGCAGGAGGCGAACCACTGAAATAAGGTTCCATTGATGCCCACGATACTAAGTTTGTGTAGCAGGAAGGCGTGGGGGACCTGGTCGAAGACTTTTTGTATGTCAGGATAGACTGTTACAATGGAGTATCGAGCGTCGCAGGCTGCTGTAACGGTCTCAAAAAGTGAAGCTGGCAGCCATTTACGGACCTTTGAGATAGGAATCCGTACTGGCGATCATCTATGGCGTTTGTGGCTAGGAGAAACCTCACTGACGGGCCTTTGACCAGACTTTCAAGGGTTCTTATTAGGAGGGAGATATGGTAGATCCCCCTGTAGCTGGAAGGAGTTTGTCTACTCCCAGATTTAAAATGCGGGTGGATTATAGAATTCTTCCACTGGGAGGGGACAATTCCATAGTTTATAGAGTGGGTGAAAAGATTTAATACAAGGATTCCAACATCTTGGCCGCCTTGTTTCAGGATACGAGTGGAAGGCCGTCGGCCCCTGGTGCAACAGAGTCCTTAATCTTCAGAAGAAGGGAAGAAACATCAGCTATGGAGATGGTTACGTTACTGATAGTCGGGTGGCTGTCCTGGCCGTTCACATTTTGGAGGTAAACAGCTGTGGGTATGGGTTTGGTGTTAGGAGTAAAGGGTGGGTAGCAGCTGGCGAAGTAAGCGTTTAAATGGTCTGCTATGCTGACAGGACCAGCGATGGGGCCACTGTCTGTGGAACGCAGACAAGTAATTGAATGGCTGTTAAAGGTGCAAAGCCTACGGAACAGTCGGCTGAGTAATTTGGGTAAGAAGGGAGATCTGAGGACGGCGTTCTTTTCCCGGCGTTCGAGAGATCCCCGCAAAGATTCTCGGTCAGCAGAGAGTTTGTTGATGAGAATAAGCAGTGAGAAATCCTGAGATTTCGGATATTCTCTACCAGCCCAGTGTATTTTGGCATCCAAGGTTTTTAATAACCTACCGTGGCCGGGTTTATTAGCGTAAAAACGCCTTAAACGAGAAACAAGGTGAAAAGCAGTCAGTAGGTTTTGGTAAAAGATGTCGCTGACGCTGTGTGTATTTCTCGACATGAAGGAGTCATCCCAATCTTGGGAAGCCAACGTGGACGAAAATGCTCGTAAAATATCCGGTAAGACGAGATGAAACATGGATGGAATCGGAGGAGCAACTTGGCCATAACTGACTACGTTGCAAGAGACAACACAGTGGTCACTTCCTGGGAAGCGTGGGCCAACTGCAGCTGTAGCCAAATTGTCATCGTTGGAGAATAGTAGGTCCAGAGTATGTAGCTTCTGCCAGTAGGGTTTTGCCGAAAACGATAGACGCTAAACAGTTAATAGAGTAGGGACTAGACTTGTACGAGGTGTAAGTTGGCACGTGGAAACAGGAAAAAAATACGACCAGGCCAGTAACGCTGCATGTTTTGTTCACGTTAGCATTTAACTTCTTCAACAGCTTAAAGCGGGTTAAGAGGATAGGAAGAGGTGATAGCGGAATCCTTTACTTGACCACTAACTGTAATATCGCTAAACTCAAATGCGCACCGGACCTGATTCGTAGAGGAGGTCAGAGGTATTCGAGTATTAAGCGGGGCGGCAGCAGTTTCACAGGTAAGGAATTTGTCTACAGACTAGGAAATAGTAAGGTGATGCGTGGTGCTTAGCAGTTGTTCAGAAAGGCTTTTCCAGATGCAAGCATAATAAACTAGAATGAATAGTGGCGTAAGGTTTGTACGAGCTGTGGGACACACCAAGAGGTTGCAGGAGTTACGGAGTCTGTAGCGAGTTTGTGAGATTATACTTGGTATAGCCTCCGCT
>NW_008752808.1:4309-7507 GCF_000715545.1 Opisthorchis viverrini | reverse complement strand
TTGGGTGTAAAGGGAGGAGAATGCGGGACATAATTCGACGATTGGTCGTACGCATAGCTTAAAGATTGCTAGCATTGTGTCTGGGAGGCGGCAGGAGCGCAGTATGGAAGAGCTGAGCCTTCGTGCTCGTGCAACCTGGAACTGTACTTGGTAGGAAAGACTAAAAGTACAGGAGTATCGGAGGCCGAGATCTTCGATCTCCATGGAATAGGCGATAGGATTTCCATTAATTGTGAAAGCGTCAGTTGGGAGAGAGCAGCGACAGGAAGTTATACAGAATTTTGCGGAGGAGAAGCTTAGGCCAGATTCGTTTGACCGGCGAGTCAGTGAATCTAAGTCTTGCTTGATCTGGTAAGAAGCAGGGGCCTTTTCAGAGGAGGAGAATGTGTATGCGATTTTTATACCATCCACAAAGAGGAAAACCTTACCATGGGATATGGCGGCGAAGATTGATGTACAGTCATTGATGTACAGTAAGAAAAGGATTGGGCCTAGCAGGCTTCCGTAAGTGATCGGTAGTGAAAATGATTGTATTTGCCCAGTTTGTGTTAGTTGCCTCCCGTCTGATAAGCAGGAGGCGAACCACTGAAATAAGGTTCCATTGATGCCCACGATACTAAGTTTGTGTAGCAGGAAGGCGTGGGGGACCTGGTCGAAGACTTTTTGTATGTCAGGATAGACTGTTACAATGGAGTATCGAGCGTCGCAGGCTGCTGTAACGGTCTCAAAAAGTGAAGCTGGCAGCCATTTACGGACCTTTGAGATAGGAATCCGTACTGGCGATCATCTATGGCGTTTGTGGCTAGGAGAAACCTCACTGACGGGCCTTTGACCAGACTTTCAAGGGTTCTTATTAGGAGGGAGATATGGTAGATCCCCCTGTAGCTGGAAGGAGTTTGTCTACTCCCAGATTTAAAATGCGGGTGGATTATAGAATTCTTCCACTGGGAGGGGACAATTCCATAGTTTATAGAGTGGGTGAAAAGATTTAATACAAGGATTCCAATATCTTGGCCGCCTTGTTTCAGGATACGAGTGGAAGGCCGTCGGCCCCTGGTGCAACAGAGTCCTTAATCTTCAGAAGAAGGGAAGAAACATCAGCTATGGAGATGGTTACGTTACTGATAGTCGGGTGGCTGTCCTGGCCGTTCACATTTTGGAGGTAAACAGCTGTGGGTATGGGTTTGGTGTTAGGAGTAAAGGGTGAGTAGCAGCTGGCGAAGTAAGCGTTTAAATGGTCTGCTATGCTGACAGGACCAGCGATGGGGCCACTGTCTGTGGAACGCAGACAAGTAATTGAATGGCTGTTAAAGGTGCAAAGCCTACGGAACAGTCGGCTGAGTAATTTGGGTAAGAAGGGAGATCTGAGGACGGCGTTCTTTTCCCGGCGTTCGAGAGATCCCCGCAAAGATTCTCGGTCAGCAGAGAGTTTGTTGATGAGAATAAGCAGTGAGAAATCCTGAGATTTCGGATATTCTCTACCAGCCCAGTGTATTTTGGCATCCAAGGTTTTTAATAACCTACCGTGGCCGGGTTTATTAGCGTAAAAACGCCTTAAACGAGAAACAAGGTGAAAAGCAGTCAGTAGGTTTTGGTAAAAGATGTCGCTGACGCTGTGTGTATTTCTCGACATGAAGGAGTCATCCCAATCTTGGGAAGCCAACGTGGACGAAAATGCTCGTAAAATATCCGGTAAGACGAGATGAAACATGGATGGAATCGGAGGAGCAACTTGGCCATAACTGACTACGTTGCAAGAGACAACACAGTGGTCACTTCCTGGGAAGCGTGGGCCAACTGCAGCTGTAGCCAAATTGTCATCGTTGGAGAATAGTAGGTCCAGAGTATGTAGGCCGCGAGTGGGACTAAGTACAATTTGGGACCAGCCCTCCACACCAAGTTGCGCAGGCAGCGCGGTGTAACGGGTGGGGCCAATGGCCGAGAACCAGGAGATTTCCGGCAGGTTGAAGTCCCCCAACAGAAGTTTAGATGGATAAGGAAGGGCATGCGCAGTGGAGATGATACGGGAAAGATCAGCAATAGAGGCGGGGGAAGGGGCGGGTGATAAATAGATATAACCTACTAGTGCAGGTCGTTTGGTCTTTTCTATGGATTCCCAAATGGTCTCTGGAATCCCTTCCAGAGAAGATTCGTCAAATAGGGCCGCACGAAGTTCTGAATTATAATAGATGGCACAGTCACCGCCCATTGAGTTTGTCCTATCGGAGCGGTAAGTGTCATAGCCAGGGATTAAGATGGCCGAGTCAGGAGTTTCATCCGTGAGCGATGTTTCAGTCACACAGATAATACTCGGTCGTGCAGTGGCATTTAACATTTCAAAGTGTGTACACCCAGGGAACCGTGAACACGAATGCTCCCCATCTTGATTCAAGACATTTGATGTGGACCACGAATACACAATTCCACTAACTCCAGTTGTCTTACATTAGGTTAAATGATCCAGTGATCTCCTAGTCACTCACTACGACCACGTTGGGCTTAAAATCAACCTATGGGGCTTTGTAACTAAAATATGGTGGTTGATACTGCAATGCGCCTTTGCTTCGTAAAAGAGGCCAGGGAACAGTCGCGAATTATGTAAGGCGACGGCAGTCTCACGGGTAAGGAATTTGTCTGCGGACTTTTCAACGTATGATGATGCGTATTGCTTTGTAGCTGTCCAGGGAGGCTGTTCCACGTGTGAGCGTAATAAACTAGAAAGAAGTAGTGGTGTAGTCTCGTACGAGCTGGGGGACACACCAAGAGGTTGCGGGAGTTACAGAGTTCGTAGCGAGGATATGAGGTTATATTTGGTCTAACCTCTGTCATAATGGCTGTTTTGTGCAGCAGACTGTGAAAGAGAATCAGGTCTATCTTAACCGTCCGGGACCTAGGATTTGACAGCGTGAGCAGTAAGAGGAGGGCTTGACCAACGGGACAGATTTTTCGTGAATGAGCGTCGAAAATATAGTGCTGTGCCGACGCATATCACTGGAAATTTTGCACTACTAAGGGTGCTGTAGCCTAAAACAAACAATACTCCTCACTGACTAGATTAACGCACGTCACTACTACATGTCACACATGTAGCTCCGGTTCGTTCAAGAGCACCTCCACGCTTCCTTCTTTATGACTGTAATCCGTTCCGCGATTTGGTCCACTCTTGTCTGCAGTTCCTCCACTGGTGAACCATCCCTG
>NW_008752808.1:1809-3921 GCF_000715545.1 Opisthorchis viverrini | reverse complement strand
TAATACAAGGATTCCGATATCTTGGCCGCCTTGTTTCAGGATACGGGGTGGAAGGCCGTCGGCCCCTGGCACAACAGTGTCCCTAATCTTCAGAAGAAGGGAAGAAACATCAGCTAGGGAGATGGTTACGTTACTGATAGTCGGGTGGCTGTCCTGGCCGTTCACATTTTGGAGGTAAACAGCTGTGGGTATGGGTTTGGTGTTAGGAGTAAAGGGTGAGTAGCAGCTGGCGAAGTAAGCGTTTAAATGGTCTGCTATGCTGACAGGACCAGCGATGGGGCCACTGTCTGTGGAACGCAGACAAGTAATTGAATGGCTGTTAAAGGTGCAAAGCCTACGGAACAGTCGGCTGAGTAATTTGGGTAAGAAGGGAGATCTGAGGACGGCGTTCTTTTCCCGGCGTTCGAGAGATCCCCGCAAAGATTCTCGGTCAGCAGAGAGTTTGTTGATGAGAATAAGCAGTGAGAAATCCTGAGATTTCCGATATTCTCTACCAGCCCAGTGTATTTTGGCATCCAAGGTTTTTAATAACCTACCGTGGCCGGGTTTATTAGCGTAAAAACGCCTTAAACGAGAAACAAGGTGAAAAGCAGTCAGTAGGTTTTGGTAAAAGATGTCGCTGACGCTGTGTGTATTTCTCGACATGAAGGAGTCATCCCAATCTTGGGAAGCCAACGTGGACGAAAATGCTCGTAAAATATCCGGTAAGACGAGATGAAACATGGATGGAATCGGAGGAGCAACTTGGCCATAACTGACTACGTTGCAAGAGACAACACAGTGGTCACTTCCTGGGAAGCGTGGGCCAACTGCAGCTGTAGCCAAATTGTCATCGTTGGAGAATAGTAGGTCCAGAGTATGTAGGCCGCGAGTGGGACTAAGTACAATTTGGGACCAGCCCTCCACACCAAGTTGCGCAGGCAGCGCGGTGTAACGGGTGGGGCCAATGGCCGAGAACCAGGAGATTTCCGGCAGGTTGAAGTCCCCCAACAGAAGTTTAGATGGATAAGGAAGGGCATGCGCAGTGGAGATGATACGGGAAAGATCAGCAATAGAGGCGGGGGAAGGGGCGGGCGGTAAATAGATATAACCTACTAGTACAGGTCGTTTGGTCTTTTCTATGGATACCCAAATGGTCTCTGGAATCCCTTCCAGAGAAGATTCGTCAAATAGGGTCGCACGAAGTTCTGGTTTATAATAGATGGCACAGCCACCGCCCCTTGAGTTTGTCCTGTCGGAGCGGTACGTGTCATAGCCAGGGATTAAGATGGCCGAGTCAGGAGTTTCATCTGTGAGCCATGTTTCAGTCACACAGATAATACTCGGTCGTGCAATGGCATTTTACATTTCAAAGTGTGTACACCCAGGGAACCGTGAACACGAATGCTCCCCATCTTGATTCAAGACATTTGATGTGGACCACGAATACACAATTCCACTAACTCCAGTTGTCTTACATTAGGTTAAATGATCCAGTGATCTCCTAGTCTCTCACTACGACCACATTAGGCTTAAAAAGCAACCTATGGGGCTTTGTAACTAAAATATGGTGGTTGATACTGCAATGCGCCTTTGCTTTGTAAAAGAGGCCAGGGAACAGTCGAGAATTATGTAAGGCGACAGCAGTCTCACGGGTAAGGAATTTGTCCGCGGACTGTCCAACGTATGATGATGCGTATTGCTTTGTAGCTGTCCAGGGAGGCTGTTCCACGTGTGAGCGTAATAAACTAGAAAGAAGTAGTGGTGAAGTCTCGTACGAGCTGGGGGACACACGAAGAGGTTGCAGGAGTTACAGAGTTCGTAGCGAGGGTATGAGGTTATATTTGGCCTAACCTCTGTCATAATGGCTGTTTTGTGCAGCAGACTGTGTAAGAGAATTAGGTCTATCTTAACCGTCCGAGGCCTAGGATTTGACAGCGTGAGCCGTAAGAGGAGATCTTGACCATCGGAACAGAGTTTTCGTGAATGAGCGTCGAAAATATAGTGCTGCGCCGATGCATATCACCGGAGATTTTGCGCTACTAAGGGTGCTGCAGCCTAAAACAAACAATACTCCTCACTGACTAGATTGACGCATGTCACTACTACATGTCACACATGTAGCTCCGGTTC
>NW_008752808.1:0-253 GCF_000715545.1 Opisthorchis viverrini | reverse complement strand
TTCTTGAACGCCTCTTCCTGAGCGTTTCAGGATATCCACTGACTGTTCCCCAAATCGAAGGATGTGCTACAAAGCGACTCCACAAATTCCGCAGACGATATTCCTTTTCAGGAGACGCGTAGCGAATTTACAAGAAGGCAATATACTAATTGCATGCCTGCCCCATCGGTAGTATCACAGTTACATTAGTAGTGGTTGGCATAGACAATGGCATAATGCTTCACTCAGAAGTCTTCTTCGTCACGCACCATTC
>NW_008752807.1:0-9582 GCF_000715545.1 Opisthorchis viverrini | reverse complement strand
TGGTGAGTCACTCATGGTTCGAGGCCAGAGTGAGTTTGACCTGAAGGGGGCATGGCAGAGCGTGCGCAGTGTAAAAATATCGGTAACTCGCGTCCGCTAATTGGCTTTTGATGGGGTAGTTTTACCTGTCCGCTCAGCCCGGTGATTGGCTTGCTGAAGTTTCGTCACAAGGTGAGGTTTGGTAAGGACGCACCCAACCGAGCTGTGGCTATGTCTCCTCGACTGGTAACGAAACGTTTGCAAATCAGCATCAAAGGTCGATCACCTGAAGGTTGGGGGAACCCTCCCGGACTGTCCGCAACTTTTAGCTTTCCGTGGGCTTCTTGTATACAACCATGTAGCGTCCGGAAATCGGAGGGTGCCGTAAGGGTTTTGCCTTAAACGGTTCTCTTATAAATAACTGAAGCGTGTCAGAAATCCTGTTTTCGACTTTATCCCGGTCAAACGTACTGGCGAGTTGGAACGCCTTATCCCCTTTTCCGTCGTCCTCACATTTGGTTTGTCTTCAGGTCATACCGCATTTCCTTCCCGTACAGTCTGAATATAGGTAAGCGAAAAGGTCTGATGACGCTAGCTACGCCAAAACCAATCGATATCTGTGACAGCCAATCAGAGACACGCTAAGTAAAAGAAGCCTAACGGGAGGCCAATCGTGTGCGGCCACTGACACTGCAAAGTCCACCGTTCTGGAGTGGAAAGTTGTGCCCGGCCTTATATGTTCGATAATTTTCGCATTACTGTATGGCATCTCTTGATAGGGAAGTGCCAGAAACAGAAATTTATGACCTGTTGCTACATTCAGACAAAAGACTCCAGTGACAAGAAAATAGCACCGTCATTCTTCTGGCTGTCTGGATTCCAGCCGTCATAACCGGATGTTTTCGGACAGCGCCGCTGCAATAAATCGAGCAAAGCCTTCCTTTTCTGTTCAAAAGCAACCTGATGTGATACAACAAGACATGTTTGTTTCTGGTCGGTGACCTATCCCATACTCAAGCCTGCGATAAACCTTGTTTCGGAAGTTGCTATGGTACTTGTCCATCCCCATTGCTGACTTTGATATTCATGAGACAGAATGGAATGCCTTCATTTATTTGTCTGCTGGTTCTCGTTGCACCATTCTAGATTGTCACAGCCAAC
This sequence comes from Opisthorchis viverrini, assembly GCF_000715545.1. Taxonomy (NCBI): domain Eukaryota; kingdom Metazoa; phylum Platyhelminthes; class Trematoda; order Opisthorchiida; family Opisthorchiidae; genus Opisthorchis; species Opisthorchis viverrini. The sequence goes on along the minus strand of NW_008752807.1, from coordinate 8,442 downwards.
AATGGAACTCACAAACTACATGGATAGGTGATGCAACACGAATGAACAGGGGTATGTGCACCGATTTCCCAGTTATAGGTGACAAAGCTGTTCAAATAATTCTGCAAACCGGTAGCAAGCAGGGCTCTCACCACATATCCTTTAGAGTCTGTAAGCTGAAACATCGGGATAAAATGTAACCGTAATATGCTACTCATAAGGTTGCTGAAAAATCTCCAAAAGCCGACGAACCGGTTTCGCCTTCTTGGGACTCATAAGCTGGGCACAATCTCCGAGTTCCTCGCAACGTTATGTTCTGCTCGAACCCAATTTGGGCAGATTCCGAAAAATAGTCTCATTTGCGACGAATTTATTGTTGGCGAAAGAGTCAACTAAATGCAACTCAGTCTCTCGTTAGGGGCTGCGTCTATCCAAACAGTCCCAAGAAGGGCAGAACCGGTCGTTGACTGTCGAAAAGCTTTCGGCAACCTTATGAGTAACGTGTTACGTTGAGACATACATGTATCATGATATCTCGAATATCATACAAACCGAAATATGAGGCAGTCTGGTGCGGACCATCATAGAGGTGGATTCAGTTGAGTCTCCTGTCAAAACCTAGAAATTCGTGCGCAAAATCAGAGTATTTGTATTGGCTGATCACCGACAAGCTGGATTTCGAGTGAAGACGATCGACGTTTACTTCTACAATTCTAATCTCTATCAGAGTGATTGTCATCCGTCCCTTGGCCCAAAAGCGTTAATCTTGTCAAATCCCCCCCTCCCACATACACGCACATCGATTCTACTGAGCTCTTAATTCCACGAACCTTGCGAGCTCTGGAGAGTGGTCGGCTTTTTTTCACTATTCGTTAAACTCTGTGGTTCACAAATCGATTTTACAGAACGATTAACTCCATAGCTATAAGGTTCGGAAGACAAGGCCAGATTATACCCCGTCCGGTAAACTTCTCTAGTCGCGTCTCATGAGCTTAACAATCTGTTTTTTTGAATGATACGTAATCAAACGGCTTTGAAAAGTGGTTTCTTGAGTCTGACAATGGTAAAACATTGAGCGTAACAGACACCATCGAATATTTGCGGCTCGGACGCAATCTCATGGTAAGACTAATTGCTAACGTGGGGAAAGTACTCTTAAAAAGTATCTCCTTGACCAAGTTTCTGAGATATCCGTCGCCATAATATTAGTCACGAATATTTTCTGAGGTGAGGAACGAAACTTTATGAGACGCAGAAAAATAGTGTGTCTACTGTGATCATTTTGTCTTAGGCTTTACTGGAATTTATTCAAAATCCTCGGATAATGCATTCTTCCTTCGGTAGACCATGTAAATTCATGTGGTATAAACATCCTGTAGCATGAATGTTCTCTCATTTGCATTCTGCCCCTGTCCGTTGAGAAAAATTGACGCTTGTAGAGACTTCCGTAAGTGGTCCACGAAAGGGTTAGAGTTCGAACCCCGAGACAGCCAAGCATGTGCTCTGCTGATGAGATCCAATAAGAGTGAAATTCGAGCCCAGTGCTTACCCCTCTTTATGTGCACTCATCAAAACGACTTCGTCAGGACAGGATTTTGCAGGCGAGGGTCACGTGAATGTGCATTCTAGTTTGATTGTACCTGGTTGGTGAGGTGACCTTGACGCCCTCAGCTTATCTATAAATGTCCGGAAATCGGGTCAGTCACCCACATGCACAGGTGCGCACGAAGCCAGTTATCAGACACGCTGCACACGCTGCGCTTGAGACAAACCCTGGGCTGGTGACAAGTCAACGTCACTCGAGTCTAACCATTGGGTCGTTTGTCTGGCGCTCCAAGCGATGGCTGACTCCCCTTTCTCTTGCGGTAACTGTATGAGGCGTACACTGACGGAATAGCTCACTGGCGCAATGCCATGCATTTACAGCGTGCTGAAAGCCAATTAACCGTACACCTCCAAAATATTCGACCGAACTAAGCCATCAGCTGATGACGAGTGGCCTGTCTTATCTGATCTTTCTTCACGCCACGCAGCCTTCTTTTGCAACCAGTAGAAACTCGATTAGGTCATGATCGCCAAACAGATCCAGTTGAGTCTCCCATGAAAACCCAGTTGACATGCAAATGAGTGCATTTGTCAAAAAGCAAAACCGACTGTCAGGAGTGGTCTTTCTGAAACCATTCCTGCCGAAGCTGACAGGAAGATCTTGACCGGGTGGATTGTGTGACAACATCGCTTACGGTTTTGAAAAAAGGTGGGCGCGAAGAATGTTTCCCCCTCTGGTTAGCCATTCTGTCAGTCGTTTCGTCCACAGTCATTGAGGTAGCATTCAGCCTGTGTTTTACTTTTATCAAATGGACCACCTTATATCTGAATAACTCTCAATTTGTGGAATGATGGATCCTAGTTACCCACTGCTTCGGGAGACTTAGTCGCATAAACGTCCAAAGCTAGTCACGCGGTACGGTTGGCATGATAACTAAGTCGGTGAGCCGTCCTTCGTTCGGGAGAATGCAGCTTGCGAGTCGCGTGAAATGATGTTGAACGAGACCACGTGCCCTACCTTGATCGTGTGTGTACGTTCGAAATCAGACGGAAGTGAATCAACGACGAAACTAATCGTCTTTACTCTGTTCACCTTAGATTTGCTGACCATCAGTGACCGGGTGACGAAAAGTCGGCACATAAACTGCCTTAGCCTTGTGAATTTTCCAGATAGCTGAACGTGTGACGCTGTAGGAAGTGACTTTAGGTGAATAAAAAAAGACCACACTTGTTTCTAACATTGAATTTGTTGCTATGCTAAGCCAGTGTTCGTCTGTAGCACCCTTTTGTTACCTAGCTGTCTTGCCATCCCAAGGAAGCACAAGGGCTGGTATACTGCCAGGTTGCCCAAGTCTAGATGGGAGGAGTTGAGAGGCAGAGGTCGGGTTCGAACCACTGACCTTCCAGTCGGTAAATCCGCGCTCTAACCACTTAGCCATCTCTCCCTCACGCTAATTCTACAACGACCCTAAAAATTATCAAGGACAGAGCATCATCTCAACACAATCTGTGTTCTGTCTTTCAGCACTTCAGCGCACCAAGCAATCAGAAACGGATAAAATCTTTTTCAACTGCTCGGCTAACTCTAGTCTTACCTCACTGGGCATTCCGGAATGGCACTATAGACGTCTCACTGGTACGCGACAAGAAAACTTACTTTAAGCAGATAAACATTGATTTTCCGATTAGGTGGAAGGTCACTTTAATCGCGGGTATTTAGGCCTAGCTGATAAGGCCAAGAAAAGTTAAACCGATAGCAGTCTGTCTAGAATTGCTCGCCAAACTTACCAACGTAACGTGTGTCCTTGAATGAGATTCCAAAGGAAAAGAATCCAGTTTCATATTAGTGTAAACGAACGGTTCGTCTGAGACTTGGTTGAGTCTTCATACGTCCATCGCAGTCCACTGATTGCACTGCCCAAAATCACACAGAAACTGCCTGTCATCGTTGCTTGGCCACTCCAATCATCCTGTTAGTTAGCGCGTATTTCTATTTCTGTCTTTACATTTAGGAAACACCTTTATAGATAGCATCCAAGTTCAAATCATCCAGTTTATCGATTTTTCACCGTAAGGCAAAATTTGAAACGCCCTTTCCTTCACACAATATTGAATTCGCCGAAAACACTAGTTTATAAGGAAGATGGATCACAAACTCCTTGGATGTAGTGTAATGAGGAAGGCAGTTTATATAACACGATGTTCAATAAACTCAACTGACACACTTTTCAGATTTAAATGACTTGAGCATACTCACGTGTGTAAGTGTACAAGCATCCCAAGTGGAACGACCTCAGTACACACGAATAAAGAAATCTATTAATGTCCAGAAAACATGTCATAATACACAGTTCATGGAAAGTTATGCTCGCTTCCTCCTGACGGAACAGTCCTAAACGCAAGCAACCATGAAACGAACAAAGTTTCTATTTCTGACTTTATTCGTGTCCTCTTTAGGGGAGGGTATTTGTGACAGAACCTCATTTACAAACAAATCTGATTCTGACCTCTGATTCAACTGAATCCAGTTGAATCTCTCGTTTATATTGGTCACACTGGTGTACTGCGCCTGTGTGATATATCCCAAAAAGGAAGAAACTGGTCGTGAGGGGCGGAAGAGTTTTCAGCAACCTTATGAGTAGTGTATTTCGACTATATATGTATCGCGATGTCCCGAATATCGTGCCAACTGAAACATGAGGTGGACTGGGGCAGCCCATTTAGTCGCTAAGAAACATCATAAACGAGAGATTCAGTGGGTTCCAAAGTGAGTCTCTCAAAAAAACAACTGTGTTTGCAAACGAGTGTATTTCGCTAATTTCGCGCAATTTAGTTTCAACTATAACATAAAGTTGACGGAAACCCCGGGGACTGCACCTACATGATGTGCCCCAAGGTTTTCAGCAACCTTATTAATAGTGTATTAAGAGTTTCTTGTGAGTAAATGTTACGTCTAGAAATCGCTTGCACTTATTTGTGCAAATCACAACCGGAAGCTGCACGAATACAATGTTTTCGGCTTGGTGTTTTATGGACAGTGCCTGGAAAGTTCAAAGCAGGATCCGAGGGTAAATGTGTATACACGACCTTGAAACAGGCTGGTCTTTACACGTTCACATGTTACCGGCAGCTTGCACTAAGCAGGTAATGTGACAAGTTCGAACCACACCAAAACTCGAAGGTAGCTCCAGTGTGAATCCGAATCACACCCGTTTATGCTGCACACCTCCTGTGCAGCACGATTATTTTGATAAATCCACACGAAGGTCATCTCCAGAGACGTCAGGCAAACAAGTACATTTGCCCGTTCAAAATCGATAATTACGATGCATAAAAATTGACGTAAGCCATTTCAAAGTTTGGAGAACCAGGCTGATGTATCAGCGTCAACTGACCTCCGGCATCAGAGACGTCCCGTGGTAACGCTGAGTGGCAGTCATTGAGGGTCGCCTATGAACTGCAGTCCGTGCACGCCCGTCTGCGGACGGACATCGACGCCTCCGCGTCGTCACCTATAACTGCTTCAGGTGTTTATTGATGACGTACGGTTGATATATTCGCCGAGCATGGTAACCAGCTTACAAACTTTCCGTCACCAATCGAGGTGACATCAATTTCGATTACTGACGAAACGTTCTCAAGCTAATAACCACGCTCGAAGAACGGATAAACGGTTACCTGATCGACCCAAAATGAACGCGCCCAAGCTACTAACATTTTGGTAGAGCTCCAGGTGTTTATTGGAGTTATTCTTTGGTGAACTCGGATTTACATGTATTATGGTTTGTTGATACACAAGTTCCCTCGTAAACCATATTAAAGCGCGGGGGAGGGGGTACTAGATGCGGGCTGCACTCTTTTCAGGGCTCGTTGACACTACGCGAAGTTATACTCCCGACGCCTGACGTGCAACGTGAGCGTTCTGTCAAAAATTCATCAATGAACGTTACCTCATCTTGTCTCAAGAGGTCAACAGACTCAACTTCGCTACCCGACAGACAAACGTATGCCTTATAAGCCTTATTGTTACTAATGGAGTAGCATGCCCATTTTCTATGACCACTGTACTTGGGTTTCAACGAGGTATCCGGTGAACTTGTAACTGGCCAGTTACAGCACGTCGTTCAACTCTTAAAACCGGGTAGAAAATCACCATTGTTTGGCTATTTTATTGAAAATTAAGTTCAGTCTACTATCTACAAATTTCTTTGTGGTTCTCAGTTTGAGTTTCGCTCAAAAAGGGCTTCATAGAATGTGCATTTTGTCTGCACGTATTTCTCGTCGTTTTTTCAGCAATCAGCTGACCGTTCAGCTGATCTGCAACCAATCATTTGATCGATCGATTAAGTCATGAGGTCTCGTCTTCTTTTCGGTAGGAAATGCCTACTGCAATTCGAAAATTCTCTTTGCGTCATAAACTTTAAAAAGGCGGTGGCCTGTTTGGGCTTTGGACAATCAGAACCGATAACCTTCTAACCGACTGACCGTATGCTTTACCCATTTAACGCCTAATTCTGAATTTTCTGAAGAATGTCCTTGAAATCGATATCCGTTCTATGCAATATATCATCCACTCGAGTCACTTTTACAGCAATATGGACTGATTCACGCTCATGGTCTACATATTGGTCGGGTGATCGATTTCATCACTAACCTTGGTGCTCGAACAAACCAACGATTGCCTATTTTAGCAGTCCACTAGGATGCAGGAATCTGAAAAGACTGAACGTATGCTTGCGAGGCCCTTCAAGTTCACGCGAAATATTTTTCAAACTTCCTGCCATCAGTTTAGTGTCGAACATGACTCACTGCCTTCGACAATGGCGAGGCAGACGGGACCAGTTAAATCGACCACGTGATCAACGTCACCATGAGATGACTCATTTCTGTCTGGGCCGGTTTCCTTTCGCACTCCTGTGCTATCATGGTAATTCACACCTTAGAAGAGCGCATGGCAATTTCATTACATTTAAAAGTAGATAACAACTCGCGGAAAACAGCTACTTCCGGAATTTAACTCGAAGACGCGGTCGAGCCCCACGTAGATTTAACTGTCTCATATGGTGCGAATGACAAACAAGGCCTACATGAAAGTTTGTATCATTTAAAATCTTCACATGTCACTTATGTTGTCCCAGTTGACCAGAACAGTGTGACCTACAGGAAAACTTATTTTTGTTGGCACAATTTGTCTGGCTCCAAGGCCGAGATTGTTTGAATGTTCTTTCCGCTACATCTAATTCGGACAGGATTGGTTGGCTGTTTCCAGATAATTTGGAAGAGCATAGATTAGACTTGTTTCCGGTCTGTTGACAGTTGTGGACCACAGTCCTTTATTGCCTTCTTTTTTACCGTGAACTCGGTCTGGATAGCCGCCCGATCGCCTGATGCGCTTGACCAAACCAGAAAAGTCAATGAACGTGCGAGCAAGCTATTCTATTGACCACTGTCGCGTACAAGCAGGTCAAAAAGTGATACTAAGCATACAACTCATCTGTCAAGGGCGAGTGAAGAACAACCAATGAAATCTGTCTGAACGAAAAACGGTTATTAAATTGGCAGTTAGGTAGTCCCGTTACGTTCGGAGCTGGTTCTTCTAATAGTGATGAATCGCATAAACTTTAGGGCAGTAACTCCGTGTCTTACCATGAGGATTGATGAGCATTTTTAGTGAAATCTCGACATTCTAATGCATTAGATTGCACTTAAGTAAATTGTCAAGGGCGCTCTAAAAGCAAGAAAATAATCGGTGCAAACACAAAGCCATCGGAATTCGGTTGCGTCTAAAACGACAGTTGACTGAGTGGCTGAATTGGATGTGCCGTGCCCCTCATTAAAGCAAACATCATAAACAAGAGATCCAGCTGGATTTCAGGTGTCTCCAGCGAAAAGTTTACTAGCATGAAACATAGCTCCATGAGGAATATATTGTAAGGTCGTTCGAATAAGAGCGAAACTAGAATTCAGTCCCCCCTCTTTTCAGTTCGCGGGCTCACGAGAACAATTGTATTGGAACGGGAAAGTGACTACTCAGGCAAACGTCTTGTGATAGTTACTTCACCACACAGAACATAAGCTTGACGGGAACTTGGGATGTGGCCCAAGAAGGGCAAAGCATATCGTGGGCTTTTGAATCGTTTTCAGCAAACCTATGAGTAGTGTGTTATGTCTAGATAAACCCGTGTTTTTTGTTGTTTGTTCTTTTCGCTCTTTGAGCCTAGCCATTGCTCAGATAGTGGACGAAGATGGTTGTGTTCGTTGGTTGATTGGATCTAACGAGGATTCACTGTCTGGCTACACGTCCTGTCCTGTTTATGCGTGATACTCACTGTTGATTGGCTCCAGTAAGAGCGGAACTCCAGTCCAGTGCTTGCATCCCTTTGGTGTGGTTTCACCGGAACGATTAATCCACAGTGGGAGTAGAACTGCTCAAAAAAGACTGATGTGAATGCGAATCAAACAAAATTTTAAACAGACAACCCATGTCCATCGTCTTTCTTGTCACCCAGAAGATACGGATGTATTCCTCGGCCCGCTTTCCAACTGAAGAAATTGGAAAACTAAAGTTTATTTCGTGTCTAGGGGTAGAAGACTACAAACTGGGTCGCTGAAAACTCCTCGACAGCCCACCACCGGTTTTGTCCTTCTTGGAGCTCATCACGTGGGTGCATTCCCAGAGACTTCGTCAGACTCATGCCCTAGTGAACCCAAATTGCACAGGTTTCGACAAATACTCTGATTTGCACACGCATATGGTTGTGACATGAGACTCAACTGAGGCTAGATGAATCTCTCGTTTATAGTGGTCTACTCCAATTGAATATGGTGCACCAGGTCGCCCCATGGTTCAGTTGGTACGATATTCGTAATATCGTAATGATATCTACCGGTAACAGACTACTCATAAGGCTGCTGAAA